>NC_037683.1:74524412-74557191 GCF_003255815.1 Theropithecus gelada
GAAGGAAGGAAGGAAGGAAGGAAGGAAGGAAGGAAGGAAGGAAGGAAGGAAGGAAGGAAGGAAGGAAACATAGTTTGCAGAATGGCTATGTGTTTGACTGGAAATGGCTTTGAAGGATTCCACATCTTGAAGGTATAGCTTCAGAGGAGGCTTAAAACTTCTAGCATTGGATGTCAACACCAGGTGAGCATAACAATTACTGGAGTTTCTTACACAGCTCAGTCTGGGATGAAGCTGTGTATTTTACACAGTTCACAAGCTAGGGCTGGGAAGACCAGGTGGATTAGACAACCACCCACCTTCACTAATGAACTTTTTTTTCTTTTTTTTAACTTGAAGAACTCAAGGAAGGACATTACATAATTTCCAGAATGTAATTCCCTTTGCACTGAAAAGGGAATTTTCCCTTTAGACTCTGACCTAAATACACTTCATCTCCTATTCTCATGACAAATGTAGCTCCCAAGTGCCACCAAGAAAACTTTAAAATCTTTAAAACTGTTATGGAGGCAGCTCTACCATGTTTCCGTATCCTGGGCCAAATCCCTGCAGGGTCCTCTCACCTTTGCTCTATAATGCTCATTTTTCAAAGTGAGTATTTTAGTTTATCTCTGCTATATCCTATCCTGTAAAATCCCATCCACTGGTTAGAACACCATGCCTGATGATTCTCAGGTTACCTGCACAGAGCAGCGGGATGCCCTTGGGTGCCCTGGCTTACCTGAACAGAGCAGTAGGCTGTGCTGGCTTACCTGCTCAGAGCAGCAGGGTGTCCTGGCTTACCTGCACAGAGTGGCGGGGTCCCCTGGCTTACCTGCATGAGCAGCGGGGTGCCCTGGCTTACCTGCACAGAGTGGCAGGGTATCCTGGCTTACCTGCATAGAGCAGTGGGGAGCACTGGCTTACCTGCACAGAGCAGTGTGGTGCTCCGGCTTACCTGCACAGATCAGCTGGGTGCTCCGGCTTACCTGCCCAGAGTAGCAGGCTGTGCTGGCTTACCTGCACAGAATAGCGGGGTCCCCTGGCTTACCTGCACAGAGTGACAGGATATCCTGGCTTACCTGCATAGAGCGGTGGGGAGCACTGGCTCACCTGCACAGAGCAGTGTGGTGCTCTGGCTCACCTGTACAGAGCAGTGGGCTGCTCCAGCTTACCTGCACAGATCAGCTGGGTGCACTGGCTTACCTGCCCAGAGTAGCAGGCTGTGCTGGCTTACCTGTACAGAGCAGTGGATGCGCTGGTTTACATGTACAGTCCAGTGGCCTGCACTGGCTTAGCATCCAGTCAACTGTAGGCTTTAAAGGCAGCTGGAGTGTCCTGAAATTGCACTTCTTCCCTTATTTATCTGGGCATTCTTGGATATGCTTCTTAACTTCTGAGTTCCGGTTTCCTTATATATAATAAGAACAACAAAATACTATCCTCACACAGGAGTTGAGAATATTGGATGAGACAATACATGCATGGTTCTTGCCATAAAAAGGACATTCAGTGAAGTGTTCATTCCCTTCCTCCTCCATGGATAGTGGCATAGTGGTATCTTTCCACCTAAAGTGAGCTCGCCCTAAGCTCTGGGGAGCTCACCCTGCCCCTCTGCTCCTCTTCCCACAGGAGACCTTTTGTTTCATACGCTCCTTTTTACTTCCCTGGTGCACCAGGGTCCCTGCAATGCTATCCTGAACCTTCTCCCTTGGAGGTGAGCCCCATACCTCCCATGGCACAGACCAGGTGGGACTCAGCCATGAAGCCTCTCAGGCTTCTATGAGTGAATGAATTCCCCAGCAGGGCAGAGGATGGGGGTTGGAGACTCAGAGTAGTACAGCAGGATGGTGCCTTTAAAGCTGAATCATGACATGGCTGCAAACTGACAATATGTGCTGCCCGTCTGGCCCAAAGGAAGTTATGTCCTCTGACAGCCACCAGAGTAGAATCTTGAAAGAAAGGAACTAGACTTTTCCAGAAAGCAGAGATTACTCATACATGAAGATCTCTAGGAACCATGGAAATCTTGGGCCATGACCCTCCACTCGTGTGTCATGCCCTATTCCAGCAATATTCTTCTTGACTTAAATGCAAAACCAATGTTTCCTCTCCTTATGTGAATAGCTCTTTTTTCGTTTTTGTTGTTGTTGTTGTTGTTGTTGTTTTGTTTTTTTAGATGGGGTCTCACTCTGTCACCCAGGCTGCAGTGCCACCACACAACCATAGCTCACTCTAACCTAGATCTCCCAGGCTCAAGCAATCCTCCCACTTCAGCCTCCAAGTAGCTAGACTTGAGGTATGTGCCACCAAGCCCGGGTATTTTTCTAGTTTTTTGTAGAGATGGGGTTTTGTCATGTTGCCCATTGCTGGTCTGGAACTCCTGGGCTCAAGGGATCTGCCCACCTCAGCCTCCCAAAGGGCTGGAATTACAGGCATGAGCCACTGTACCCAGCTCTTTAGATACAAAGACTTCACATCCACCAGCATCTGTGACATCTCTCAGAAGACAAGCCCATGAAGGGGGCTTGCAGTGCTGAAGGGCTTCGACTCTGGTGCTAGGCTACCCTAGCAGTCTGCCTCTCTCTAGCAAGGCGAGCTTGGGCAAGTCGTTTAACCTTCCTGTGCCTCAGTTGCCTCATCTATAGTGTAGAAACAATACCTGCCTCATAGCGTTATTGTCAGGATTAAGTATGAGTGAAACACTCAACAATACACACATAGTTCTTGCCATTAAAAAGGACATTCTTAGTGCTCAGCATCTAAGAAAGCACTATACACATAGTAGCCTTACTACTCTTACTGTATTTACTACTAGGAGCTGGATACTCACAAGAGCAAATGACTACAAAATGCAAACAGGACCAGGCTCTCCATGGCCCCTACAACTGCTTCCCATGCTTCTACAGCTGCTGGTCCAGTTTCATCTTCTTCCAGGCCAGCCATTCTGAAGAGTCTGGGAAAATTATCTCCTCTCCCCACCCACCTAATCCAAGGAATCTATCTTCAGTAAGCAGAGAGGTTAGGGGCAGAATCATTTCTGCAAAGCCAGCAAGCCCTTATCTACATCCTTCTTCTGAGTCAAAAACCCAAAGGCTGCAGCAGCTCTCTTCAGTCAGTTCAGCTAAACTTTCTAGGTGCTGCTTGGTGTTTCCCCAGGACTAGGATCTGGTTTTTCCCTGCCCATTAACAGTAGCTCACTCAAGGAACTTACTTATTTTCTGCTATCTCCTCGCCATTTTAGCTGCTTGCCAACATAGTAGTGAAAAGTACACGCTCTGGAGTGAGATTGCTGAAGTTCAACTACTGATCAGGCCTTCTCTGTGCCTCAGTTTCCTCCTCTGTAAACGCATATAAATTATAGTGCCTACATCGTGGGGCTGTTAGGAAAACTAAGTGAAACTTTACAGGTAAGCATTGCAGGTAATGCACAGTGTCTGGCTTATAGGTGGAAACTCAACAAAGTTTAGCTCTTTTTGTTATTTCCTTTCTTCCATCCTCACTCATTCCCACCTACATTCTTGTAAGATGGAACCTCCTTGATTGTGACGCCAAAAGGAGAAAAAATTATCAGATTATAACCATCCCTAACATGTGCACACACATGCGTGCACACACACACACACACACACGCTGCCCAAGACAGCCTTCAGAGGCTGGATAACTCCATGCAGAGATGATGCTGAAGGCATTGCTAGTGGAGCCAAGCACTCCTTTCTCCCACTTAAAAGCGATGGTTTGGAGCCGATGTTTCTGGGGCTGAGTCGGGGGAGATGGCCCCTTGTTGAATGGGCTCTCATGATAGAGTCAATATCTCACATTCCCTTCACAGGAGTCCACAGTGCACTGTGACTGAGATCAGCTGTTGTTTTCCAATTTCTTTAGCGCCCGCCTGCTGTCTAGACTAATTTAATAGCCTCCATAGCACTGGGGAGCCGGGTGTTCGGATGTTCACAGGAGTGGGAATGAAGCTGAGAGACAACCCAAGTGAGGAAAGTTAGCGCTGATGCAGCCATACATCCAGGCGCTAAGTAAACACATAGATTACAAATTCTGGAGACTCTTCTGTTAACATTCGATTAGCAAATATGCCCCTCCAGGGAAAATCTCCTGCCTTTCCCTGCTTTCCTATAAAGTGATTCCTCACATGAGTGAAGGAATTCAAGACATTGGTCTCTGTGCTCTTTTGTGGCTGACGCTCTGTGTTCCTGACTGGAAGGTGGAGGAAGTGGAAGAGGAGCATGTGTGAGTGTGACTATGTGTGTGTGTGTGTGTTGTGTATGTGTTTATATCGAGGGGAGGATTGGTGATGGGGAGAAGGAATAAAAGGTGCATTAAAAAGAACAGCTCCATTCTAAGCCTTTCTGTATCCGAGCACTAGTACCCCTTTCAACCTCTGTCCTATGGAGGCATTTATCACTTGAGTATCCAGAAACCTATCTTTGGGGATATGGGACAGATGACCTGGAAGAAATTTTAAATGTCTGAGCTAGCCATGACAAATCTGCCCTAATTTGCATAGGATTCATGTTCATTCCAATTGTCTTTATTGGGGCGAATGTGTATCAGGCTTACACTCTATTTACTACTTCTCGGTGACTTTCTGCAGTCTTGTAGCCACACATATGTTAAGCTTGGTTTTCTGACTAGAGTGTAGTGTGTCCTAGTGAGCTTTCTTCTCCTTACTCTCACTGCAGGAAGCTTAAGCCTAGCTCTCTACTCACTCATCTCCCCCTCCCTGCATCCAGCAGGAGCAGCTGTCTCTCTCTCACTTTGGGCTGCTCACTTGCCTTGATTATTTAATTTTTTCTTCTGAATGTGCCTCATCATCCTGAGGACTCCTGGTCACTCAGGATAGTCTAGGCTATGCTGTGATAGCAAACCATGATGGCTTCACTGAAATGGTTTATTTTTTCATTTAACTACGTCTTCATCATGGATCAGTGGAAGGCTAATAAATATTTTATACATCACTTCTAACTATAGCCCATAAGACAAAATTAGCCTCAGAAATTCACCTAACTGCCAGAGGCTGGGAAATGTAGGGATCAAGTGGAATTTGAAGTGAACACCATTGTTAAAAACATCAGCTACATTCCCCTTTATCTTTACCCCTAGCTCCCCACCCCTGACCAGTCAGTCACCAATGCCTACTCACTGAACCTTCCCCGTTTCTACAAAATACATCCATTCCTTCCCATCCCCAAAGATATTACTGATTTCAAGCCCTCATCACCATTGCCTTCAGTACGGACCCCAAACCAAAGCTCCTCTATCCTCATCAGACATAATAATCTTCTTAAAGCACAAATCTGGTGATGCCAGTTACCCCCTTAAAACACTTTCACAGATCCCCATTACTTACAGGATACCTCTCTCAGCATGACCCACCAGCCCATCTCATATCAGCTCTGCCTACCTGTCCCATCTCATCTCCTCATATCACACACGGGGACTTGGCTAAGAGTCAAGAGGAAGTGGAAATCCCAGCCATCTCCACTTGCCAAGCCTTAATTTCTGGTAATAGGCTGCAGCTTCAGGAGGGGGGCGGGGAGTGGGGGGGTGGGGGTGGGCGGGGCGGGGGGGGGTGCCCATTTCTAAGCAAGTTTTTCTAATTCAGACAAATGCACTCTATGCTCAGGAAGCTGGATTCACCCAGAAAGGGGTATATTTTTCTATTCCACACAAAGGCTTTATATTGGCTAGCAATATAGGCAGCTAGCAGTTTTCCAAATTGAGCATCCCTTCTCTCACCTCCAGGCATTGACACACGCTGTCCCTCTGCTACCAAGTCCAACCACACCCCGCCCATCCTGCTGGCATGGTAAAAGTTTCCTAATCCCTGATAACCCTTTTCAGACGCATCCTCACACAGTCCTAGTCAGAGGTAATCATTTCCTCCTGGTCTCAATTTAGATTCCTCCAAAGGCAAGCCCTGACACAAGGATGGGCTGCAGGTGGCCTGTATGGCGGATGGTCCCCAGGAAGCAGAAATAGAGAAATGGTGAAAGTGAGGTAGTAAAGTGAGAAAAGCCAGTGAAGTACGTTCATGAGGAGGTAACTACTTTCTACAACTGTGGCTCATTCCCACAGGGAAGCCCTTGAAAAACCATGAAGAATATGCATTCTGGCAAAAATGGAAAATGGCACATTTATCACTGACTCCTGTTCCTTATCATTTCGGGGTTGCCTTTCAGCACATTAAGTCTGCAGCACTTCCTGGCTCTCTTGAATGGGCTGAGCATCTGCATGGTCCTGGCAAGGGAGAGCTGCAAGCCCATAAGGCCGCTCTTGACTCTGCCCCCAGGCTCTCAGCTCCACACTGGAGTCATCTTCCTTTTCCATTAGAATTGGTTTGCATCTACAGCTGAGTAGCTTTCTCAGCCTACTTCCTGCCCACAGAAGTTGAAAGACCCACAGGCCTCTTTTCATTTTGAATTATCTCTGCTCATTTCACTTCAATTTAATACAATCCCTTTTAAGTATATGTTTTTTATGTATCAGACTATATTCCATTCCACCAGGAAAATGCCACATCTAGATTTCTTTCTCAGACAGGCCCTTTTCTATCTTGTGCCAGGTGTGAGGCCACTGCAGGACAAAGCCCTTCAAAGTCTTAGAAGTTCTGCTGTCAAGCACATGTGTAAGAGGCATACCACTACGATTCTTAGAAGTACTATTGTCTACCTGATGTCCATAAGACACACAATTAATTACGTGCTTCAGAATTCTGAACATCAGGTTTCACAGTCACGCCCTGGACTTTTTTTTTTAACTCTAAGACCGTGTTTTACTGCCCTGAGTTTAATCTTCTCCCTGAGACCATTTCTCGCTTTGAAGTCCCTTTGCTGGCTTTTGCCTGGGCCCTCTATATTGCTTCTAAACTGTGTTTGAAAACATAATAGTTTCCTTTTAAGCTCATCTCTTTCTGTCTCTACCTTATCATACATTGCTAAAAGAAACCAGTCGGCACTTTCCATATTCTTTCTGGAAATCTTCTTAACCAAATCTACCAGTTCACTAGATATATTTGCTATTGTTTACATTGTTCTAGTTAACTGTTGGTATGGTTTGGCTGTGTTCCCACTCAAATCTCATCTTGAATTGTAGCTCCCACAATTTTCACGTGTCGTGGGAGGGTCCCAGTGGAAGGTAATTTAACCATGCGAGTGGGTCTTTCCCATGCTGTTCTCATGATAGCGAATAAGTCTCATGAGATCTGATGGTTTTATAAAGACGAGTTCCCCTGCACAAGCTCTCTCTTCTCTTCCACCATGTAAGATGTGATTTGCACCACCTTGCCTTCCACCATGATTGTGAAACTTCCCCAGCCATGCCAAACTGCAACTCCATTAAACCTGTTTCCTTTTTAAATTACTCAGTCTAGGGTATGTCTTTGTTAGCAGCTTGAGAACAGACTAATACAACTGTGTTCCCAAACTTTCCCCCACCATATACTTGAGTTGCCCTTTCTCCAGCCTCCAAAATCAACTTCCTGACTGTCCTTCGAGTCTTCACAACTAGTCTCCATGAGACTTTTCAAGCTGCTGTCAGTCCCCAAACCAATGCCATATAAGTGATGTGAACAAGGGATTTATTATACAGATTACACCTTGCACAGTTGTGGGAGAAACTCGTGAAGTAGAGGTCCCAAAGGGGATAGCTGCAGCATCAGAGAAGAGTCACCAAGAGGGACTCCAGTAGGAGCTGGAAGAGCCTGTGTAGTGACTGTAGCTCAGCAGGGCCAGCGGTCAGGATGCGAAGTGAGGACAGAGAGGAAACATGGAATTCATAAACCTGAACCCACTGGGCAAACTGCAAACCACATCTGTCTCTCATCACCTCTACCTCAAAGATGCAGGTTCCCTGCACCACAAAGACACACATGTGTCTGGTTCAGGAGGCGGAAAGGGGAGATTGTGTGGGATTCGGAGGACCTGCAGGCTCCACTGCTGCCCCATGCTGACAAGGTGAGTGGCACTGCATGAGCTGCAGCAGCCCCTGGTCACCTACCCGACCTCCGGAGCAGACCTGCTGAGGCTTCTTTCCCACCTTCCAAGTCTCAGGCAGATTTCTCTTGCAGTCACTCCTAACCCGTCCCAGGAAAGAAACCTGGGAAACAGGGCTTCAGTTAGCCTAGTCAACAAAGTGTAAAACCATCACAAAGGCTCTAACCTCATTGTTCTTGTTTTAAAGAAAGCATTTAATACATATTAAATATTTATTTGTATAAATATTCTTATCACCTAGCCTAAAGCTTGTAACATAGCAGGTGTCCCACCAATGTGTGTTTAACAGAAACTTGGTTTATATATCAGATTGACTGCTATGCCTTGTTCTCTAAAATATTTCCCCCCACATAAATGATGACTTTCTTTTGGTAGAGAGAAAATAACCTTCTGTATCAATCTAATATTTGATTAATTTTCTTTCCCCTGGGACAATTTATAGCTTATAACTAAAGCACTCTACATTCTACTTACTCCAGGGAAAAGCTGCATTAAATTTGAACTTAGGAGTAAGAAGAAAGATGAGCTCACAGTGTTACCATTTTCCATGGGGCCTGAGTGACAGGGCAGGGTTCATGCTTGAACACTTTCTCCTCATTAGCACTTCAGCTTCTGCGCTCAGCTTCCGAGCCCCACCTCCCGACCTGACTCAGACAAGGGGAACTGAGTGATGAGGTGATAATGAGGAGCAAATGTTTTGCCCTGTTCTGGGCCAGGCTGGTACAAAGCAGGACCACAGGGTTGAGACTATACCTGGGTGTTCTAAAATCTTTCTTCATTTGGGATAAACAGCATGATGAAAATTCATCATCAGAATGAAAAAGAGGAGGAAGAGGCTGCAGCAACAATGAGCACAGGTAAGAGTGTAGATTAAAATGTGCTGGCTTGGGCTCCCTGAATACACTCAAGTTCTTTTTATGACAGATCTTTCAGAAAATCTTAGCATTGCTATTTGCTACTTAACACTGACTACATGACTGTATGAGGAAGGAAGGAAGGAAGGAAGGAAGGGAGGGAGGGAGGGAGGGAGGGAGGGAGGGAGGAAGGAAGGAAGGAAGGAAGGAAGGAAGGAAGGAAGGAAGGAAGGAAGGAAGGAAGGAAGGAAGGAAGGAAGGAAGGGTGGGGGAAGGAGGAAGGGAAAATATTTCCCCAGGAGATAATAGGTAAAAAGAGATCTTTTAATATCCCAAGACATAAAGAGCCCCAGCCTCATGCTATTATTGAAGCTCTGTTCCAAACTAATTTTTCACAAGGAAGTTCACAAGGCTCTTTCAACAGCACTGATTCTCCAAGGTCTGCAGAATGCCTAGAAAATGCAAGTGCTTTGCTAGGCCCTAGATCCAGGTTTGAGAACCTTTGCTCCTCCCAAGGTGGCTAACCCTAACAATATAGGGGTCTGATAGTGAAGAAGGAAGGAGAATGAAATTTTGGTGGACAAATAGCCATCTCTGCTACAGCCCTGAGAAACACTTTCAGAAGGACCCCCTGATGCCTTTTTGATGAAGAAGAGTCCCTCCACCTCCAGTGCCTCTAAGCCAATTTCTGGTTCTGTTGTACCATTGTCTCTCCTACCTTATTTACTTCCTGCTTCTTATTAATCCCTTTTTCTCTGCCCTCCCCACTGACTTCTATCCTCATCTTCCCCTCCTTTACTTCCAAGGTGTTCATATAGTAATTGTACTTACCAGCAATCAAATGAAACAGAAACATTGTTATGGTCCAACTTTTAAATGAGGAAACAAAGGCCCAGAGAAAGTAAATCACTTGCCCAAGGTCACCCAGCTAGTTTGAGGCAGATTCAAAACTAAAGAAACCAGGACATTGGACCCTTAAGACTTCTGTTCTTCCCACTCTTCCGAAGGCACCCCCACGTACTACCAAGTCTACATGTGAAGGGATATGTAAAAGGATGGAGAAAGTTTTTCTCTCACCCACAAGTTATCATTGAACTATTATTATTGAACATTAGATTCCTCCAATACTATAAATCTATGTGTCATAATTGAGGTTTATACGTTGTGCTGCTAAAGAATTGTGATCCCACGTGGTCCTTTCAATCCAAGAACACCCCAATCCTGAAGATCTAGTGAAACTTCCAGATATCTCCTTTTTAAAAAACACTAATTTTTTTCTGTTTTGACAGCTAATGTGCCTATTGTGAGTGGTTCACTAATTTATTTATTTATGCATTGACTGTGATGACATCTACTAGTCTTGGAGCCAAAAGTATCCAAGGCTCAATATTCAGTGATGCAAGAAGAAACATAGTGAGTGGTAAGATATGGCCCTGTCCTAAAGGAGTCCACAATCTACTTTGGAAGATGTCTAAAAGACAAACTAATTCTTCTACAAGTCATAGTGGAATAGATTATCTCAAAGGCAGAGATTTCAGAAGATAAAGCAAATATTTCTGGAGAAGGACATTAGATAAGGCTTCATTCAAGAAGTGGACTCTGAATGGTGTGCTGAATGATGACTAATATTCTGGTAGACAGAGATGTAGGCCAGATTCCTTCAGGTAGAGAGAATATCATGATCAACAGCCAGATTTTGTTTGTTTGTTTCTTTGTTTTATTATACTTTAAGTTCTAGGGTACATGTGCACAACATGCAGGTTTTTTACACAGGTATACATGTGCCATGTTGGTTTGCTGCACCCATCAACTCGTCATTTACATTAGGTATTTCTCCTAACACTATCCCTCCCCCAGTCTCCCACCCCCCAACAGGCCCTGGTGTGTGATGTTCCTCTCCCTGTGTCCATGTGTTCTCATTGTTCAGCTTCCACTTATAAGTGAGAACATGTGGTGTTTTGTTTTCTGTCCTTGTGATCATTTGCTGAGAACGATGATTTCTAGCTTCATCCATGCCCCTGCAAAGGACATGAACTCATCCTTTTTTATGGCTGCATAGGATTCCATGGCGTATATGTGCCATATTTTCTTTATCCAGTATATTATTGATGGACATTTGGGTTGGTTCCAAGTCTTTGCTATTGTGAATAGTGCCTCAATAAACATATGTGTGTATGTGTCTTTATAGTAGCATGATTTATAATCCTTTGGGTAGATACCCAGTAATGGGATTGCTGGATCTAATGGCATTCCTAGTTCGAGATCCTTGAGGAATTGCCACACTGTCTTCCACAATGGTTGAACTAGTTTACAGTCCCACCAACAGTGTAAAAGCATTCCTGTTTCTCTACATCCTCTACAGCATCTGTTGTTTCCTGACTTTTTAGTGATTGCCATTCTAACTGGTATGAGATGGTATCTCATTGTGGTTTTGATTCACATTTTTCTGATGAACAGTGATGATGAGCATTTTGTCAAATGTCTGTTGGCTGCATAAATCTCTTCTTTTGAGAAGTATTTATTCATATCCTTTGCCCACTTTTTGTGAAAAGACCAAATCTACATTTGACTGGGGTCAACCTACAAAAAACTGAGGTTTATTTCTTGTAAATTTGTTTAAGTTCTTTGTAGATTCTTGATATTAGCCCTGTGTCAGGTGGATAGATTAGAAAAATTTTCTCCCATTCTGTAGGTTGCCTGTTCATTCAGATGATAGTTTCTTTTGCTGTGCAGAAGCTCTTTAGTTAAATTAGATCCCATTTGTCTATTTTGGCTTTTGTTGCCATTGCTTTTGGTGTTTTAGTCATGAAGTCTTTGCCCATGCCTATGTCACCTGGTGGTGACAAAATCTCTCAGCATTTGCTTGTCTGTAAAGGATTTTATTTCTCCTTCACTTATGAAGCTTACTTTGGCTGGGTATGAAATTCTGGGCTGAAAATTCTTTTCATTAAGAATGTTGAATATTGGCCCCCACTCTCTTCTGGCTTGTAGGGTTTCTGCCGAGAGATCCGCTGTTAGTCTGATGGGATTCCCTTTGTGGGTAACCTGACCTTTCTCTCTGGCTGCCCTTAAAATTTTTTCCTTCATTTCAACCTTGGTGAATCTGACAATTATATGTCTTGGGGTTGCTCTTCTCGAGGAGTATCTTTGTGGCGTTCTCTGTATTTCCTGAATTTTAATGTTGCCCTGCCTTGCTAGGTTGGGGAAGTTCTCCTGGATAATATCCTGAAGAGTGTTTTCTAACTTAGTTCCATTCTCCCTGTCACTTTCATGCACACCAGTCAAATGTAGATTTGGTCTTTTCACATAGTCCCATACCTTTTGGAGGCTTTCTTCATTTATTTTTACTCTTTTTTCTCTAATCTTGTCTTCTCACTTTATTTCATTTATTTGATCTTCAGTCACTGATACGCTTTCTTCCGCTTGATCAAATTGGCTCATGAAGCTTGTGTATGCTTCATGAAGTTCTCGTACTGTGGTTTTCAGCTCCATCAGGTCATTTAAGCTCTTCTCTACACTGGTTATTCTAGTTAGCCATTCGTCTAACCTTTTTTCAAGGTTTTTAGCTTCCTTGCGATGGGTCAGAAAATGTTCCCTTAGCTCAGAGAAGTTTGTTATTACCAACCTTCTGAAGTCTACTTCTGTCAACTCATCAAACTCATTTGCTGTCCAGTTTTATTCCCTTGATAGCAAGAAGTTGTATTCCTTTGGAGGAGAAGAGGCATTCTGGTTTTTGGAGTTTTCAGCCTTTCTGCTCTGAAAGGCTTTCTCCCCATCTTTGTGGTTTTATCTACATTTGGTCTCTGATGTTGGTGACCTATGGATGGGGTTTTGGTGTGGATATCCTTTTTGTTGATGTTGATGCTATTCCTTTATGTTTGTTAGTTTTCCTTCTAACAGACAGGCCCTTCAGCTGCAGGACTGTTGGGGTTTGCTGGAGGTCCACTCCAGACCCTGTTTGCCTGGGTATCACCAGCGAAGACTGCAGAATGGCAAATATTGCTGCCTGATTCTTCCTCTGGAAGCTTCATCCCAGAGGGGCACCTACCTGTATAGGTATCTGTCAGCCCCTATTGGGAGGTATCTCCCAGTCAGGCTACATGGGGGTCAGGGACCCACTTGAGGAAGCAGTCTGTCCATTATCAGAGCTTGAACGCCATGCTGGGAGAACCACTGTTCTCTTCAGAGCTGTCAGGCAGGGACATTTAAGTCTGCTGCCTTTTGTTCAGATATGCCCTGCCCCCAGAGGTGGAATCTAGAGAGGCAGTAGGCCTTGCTGAGCTGCAGTGTGCTATGCCCAGTTTGAGCTTCCCTGCCTCTTTGTTTACACTGTGAGCATAGGACTGCCTACTTAAGCCTCAGCGATGGCGGACACCCCTCCCCCTACCAAACTCCAGTGTCCCAGGTCTTTCTCAGACTGCTGTTCTAGCGGCGAGCAAGGCTTCTTGGGTGTGGGACCTGCTGAGCCAGGCATGGGAGGGCATCTCCTGTCTGCCAGTTGTGATAACCATGGGAAAAAAGCAGTATTTGGGCACAAGTGTACTGCTCCTCCAGGTACAGTCACTCATGGCTTCCCGTGACTAGTAAAGGGAAATCCCCTTACCCCTTGCACTTCCTGGGTGAGGTAACACCCTGCCCTGCTTTGGCTAACCCTCTGTGGGCTGCACCCACTGTCCAACCAGTCCCAATGAGATGAATCAGGTACCTCAGTTGGAAATGCAGAAATCACCCATCTTCTGCATCAATCTCACTGGGAGCTGTAGACCGGAGCTATTCCTATTCCACCATCTTGGAAGCACCAGATTTTTTTTTTTTTAATCAAATGGAAAAACATATGTTGCACTTTGATAGTGGTATAAGAGTATTGGAAAATAGAGCTGGAAAGTGAAGCCATGATGTGGAAAGCCTTGAATACTAGAGTTTGAGGTCTGAAGTTTTGACCACAGACAACAGGAAGCCATTATGGGTTCCTGAATGGGCTAATAAAACCATCAAAGCAGTATAAAAGCAAAGAAGAGGTTGGGCACGTTGGCTCATGCCTGTAATCCCAGCAATTTGGGAGACCAAGGCAGGTGGATTACCTAAGGTCAGGAGTTTGAGACCAGCCTGGCCAACATGGAAAAACCCCATCTCTACTAAAAATATAAAAATTAGCTGGGTGTGGTGGCACATACCTGTAGTTCCAGCTACTTGTGAGGCTGAGGCAGGAGAATTGCTTGAACCCAGGAGGTGGAGGTTGCAGTGAGCCAAGATTGTGCCACTGCGCTCCAGCATGGGCAACAGAGTGAGATTCTGTCTCAAAAAAAAAAAAAAAAAGCCAAGAAGATAGAAAACAAAGAGCAGTATTATTCCTACAGAAATGTGACCTCTAAATTCTAACAGCTATATGATGTGATTGTAAATGGAAAATCAGTGAAAATACAGCAATGCTGAAAGTGCTACCTAGAGAAAGCCAGACTGTCATGCAGACACATCTCCAATGGCATTGGAATATCTGCCACTTCGAAACTTTGGGAAATCCATCACTATCCAGGGTCCAGGACCTGACACTCTCTGCTTTGCAGGTTCAGTAACATGGATCTTGTCTCTGTCCCAAAGCAGGCTAGAATCAGGGAAACCAGAATGCACACTTCGTTTTTCTGTTTGTTTTCCATAAAGACAGGGTCTTACTACATTGCCCATTCTGGTCTTGAGCTTCTGGGCTCAAACAATCTTCCCACCTCAGCCTCCCAAAGTGCTGGGATTACAGGTATGAAAGAATGCCACTTCTTAGTTCACAGTAAGAAACAGAAATGCCCACCCACATAAGCCAGGATTTTCAGTTGCAAACAATAGAACCTATGCTATCTAGTTTAGGCCATAAAAGGAAATCATTAAAGATAATGTGAAACTCACAGAATTTCCAGAAATTCAGAGCCAGTGAAACAGGCTCAGAGACCCTACAACCAAAAAGTAAACCCAGATGCTGGATCACTCACAGGTCAGTCTCGCTGTCATTGTGGATGCAGCAACACAGCTTGCCCAGTGGACACAATGCATGACACTCCGTGTGGTGGCTACAGGATTTTACTGCTAGGTATTTTGCTTCTCTTGCTCCTGAAAGCCCAATTAGTTCCTGCCATTCTCTCTGGAAAGGTGGATGCTGAATGTGACCTTCTTCGTCATGGGGCCCATTTCACTGGTGGAACCTGGATCACTTGTCTGGCCTTAGTGTTAAGGCTGGTTTGGAACCTGGGTACAAAGGTGAAAATCTCAAAGAGAAAAATCACCAAAATATAAGCTGGGAGCCCAAAAGATGTAGGGTGTCCATGATTATGATAAATGACCACTGCACATTAGCTGACTGACCTGGAGATCAGCTGGCTCTGTCACACCATCAGAAAGTTGTTCAACATGAAGTTAGAGATGGGAAGTTATGTATATGACAGTTTTTTTTTTTTTTTCATAGCATTAAGTTCTAGTAACCTGTTGAATTCACTGCCACAATTCATTCATGGTACATTGGCACTCATTAGGTACAAAATTCCATGTTCAGTGATGGGTCAGGGGACAAAAATGAGTGAATCCAAGTTAAACTACATTCCTACCCTCAAGGTGTTCACAAAATAGCTGGTAAAATAAGAAGCAGAATAGTCCTAAGCAGTAGTAAGATCTAGAATAAGAGCGCTTGTGGGTGACATAAAGAGCAGAGAGGACTATCTTTGAGATTGAAGAAGTTAAGAAATTTGGGATGAACAAGGCACGGTGGCTCATGCCTGTCATCCCAGCACTTTGGGAGGCTGAGATGGGAGGATCACTTCAGCCCAGGAATTTGAGACCATGGTGGGCAACATAACAAGACCATCTTTTGTAGAGATGGGTCTCTACAAAAAAAAAAAAAAAAAAATTAGCCAGGCATGGTGGTGCATACCTGTAGTGCCAGTTACTTGGAAGTCTGAGATGGGATTGCTTAAGCCCAGGAGTTCAAGGCTGCAGTGAGATATGATTGCACCACTGCCCTCCTGTTAGCCTGGAACACAGAGAGAGACCCTGTCTCTAAAAACTAAGCAATGGAGAAGGTTAGATATTGGAAGAGTCAGTAATGTAGATACTGAAGACACTGACAATGACAGCTGGTACTGACTGATAGAAGAGGGGGTCTCAACCAAGAGGTAGAGCATGGAGGCCTTGGAAGGCACCGGGTGGGGATGAGGGACCAGGGTTTAGGCAGCAGGTTTCTCTTGAGTTTTCAAGAGAAGAGGAGTTGCCCAGTCACAATAGCAGAACCAGAGTCTGGAAGCAGCAGAGAATAAATAAAGTATGAACCCCAACCGAGGCCAAGGATAAGAGCATTGGCTCAAGGGGACAGGAGTGTTCTGGATGAGAATAAGGGAAGCAGGTTTGGGAAAAGATGATGTTCAGGTGAGATGAAGAGATAAAGGTGCACTTGTGGAAACAGGCCAGGTGTCTGCCCATGCAACATGCACTGTACAGCACTGTGGGAAGGGACTGTGCCCTTCCTTCGCCTTCTTCAGAGACATTGCTCTCTCTTCCTTTCCTTTCCCTTCCAAGTCGCCTCCCAGGGCCATGTCTGTACTTTCATTTGCCTTTTGCAATCCGCAGAGCTAGTATAATCTTTCAGAACTTAGCCTGCAAAGAAGAAAGTGTATTTTTCCTATTAGCTTGTACATCTCTTGGACAAAGAACTTGAAATCACCTTCCGCATGCCAGAGTCATTCCAGCATTGACACCTGCTTTCCCAAAGCACCAGTAATAACCCCATCTCCCTGAAAAACTATAACTTTAATAAAAAACAGGTCACACGCCAGATACCAGTATTGCCAGAACATGCAAACACACACGTACACTCTATCACCAATAACTCATAAAAGAAAATGAAATCTCTAACAGTATCCACCTGCCAATTTCTCTAAGAAATTCCCCGGGGAAAAAAGAAAGGAGTCTCTAAATACCTTCAATACTCTGGACATAATGAGTAATGTTTCATGGTTGTCATGGAAATGGTTCTGATCCACAGAAAATGATGAGCCCTTTATCTCATTATTGAAACTCAGTTGGAGGATGAGTGTCACGGGGGTAGTAGAAAAGTACACATTTGAATTCAAACAAACGTGGGTTCCAGTCCTAGCTCTCTTTTACTGGCTATGCGATATTGAACAGTTACCTCTTCTAGCTCTGTCTCAGCTTCCTCCTCTATAAAATGGGCACAAGATTCCTACTTCCCAGAGTTGTAGAGAAAATTAAATAAAGAAATGTATGCAATGCACCTAGTACAGTAGCGAGTAAATGCTAACTACTACTAGCACTGCTATTGCTTAGTTATTATTCTCTTCATCACCTTTATCATTGAACCAAAGGTTCCATTTAGCTCAGAGTTGAACAGAAAGAGTCCCTCTTGCCCATGCTGTGAGTTCATCTATAATAGATGTAAAAGCCACCTCCTTGTGATTTGGATAATGGAGGCATTCAGATTCTGTTGAGCATAATGATTAGCCTGCAAGGGTACGGCTGACAGCTCATAGAGGGAAAAGACCGAGCAGTCGCTTAGGGGACCCTGTGCAGCTCGACCCCTTCCCATCCCTTCTCATTCTCACTCATTCCCACCCCAATTTACCCAGACACCTACTTCCTTGTAACAAGGAGTGTGGCGAGTGGCGAGTGACTCTTTCTCTCTCTCTCTCTCTCCATAGAGAAAGAGAGGGATATATATATATATATCCCTCTCTTTCTCTCTCTCTGCAGAAAACAATGACTGTACTCATACATTGCCCCTGTAGAAAGTGAAACTGCATGGCTGGGAGAATCCTATCATCATTCCACTCTCTAATGAAAGAGATTGTTTGCAAGCAGATGAAATTAAATTGTAAGCTCTATTGACTTCAACAACAGGTGCCATTTGGGCAAAGCTAAAGGGAGCCATTGAATTGTCAAAAAGATTTAACTCTTCCTGACACCGTGGCATTGGGTAATAGCCTCCCACCAGTTCTGCTGCCGGAGATGTCACCACTGCAGATCCATTACACTAGATTCTCGCCCTGAAATCCTTTGTAAAATGGTAATTTTCAGGGAGGGGAAACAGATAACTCAATCAGGCTAGAGTGCTAGTGTAGAGCCTGGGTCCCTATCCTGGCTGAGTTCCTTAGTCAAGTTTCCCCATCTGGAAATTGGAGGAATGCAGAGAATTACAGGTACCTCCTAGGGTCCTAAGAAGATAAAATGAGAACATAAAGGGAAGACACTCAGTGCAGGACCCGGGATACTACGAGTGTTCACAATTCCTGCATCGTGTAGGGAATCTTTACTGAGAACACTTTCTAGCAAACACTCACATGCCTGGGAAAATGCGGACTCCTGAAACTCACCCTTGAAGATCCTGCATCAGTGGCTCTGGGCTGGGCCTGGGCCTGGGAATATGCACTTTTAACAAACCCTCCAGGTAGTTTGTTTTGGTGGGTCCCATCGTGATCCTCAGAACCCACCCGCCTGTCCCCATGAGGCCAATCCCTGGGTCTGGCTGGTAGGAGTTCAATTTCTCCCAACAGAAAAGGCCTGAGGCAGCAGAAAACTCTGGAATGGTGGAAGGGCTGAATACCAGAAAAGGTTAGGGAAAGAGCTGATAAAAGTTTGAAAGCAAAACTTTGGACAATTCACAGTTTTGCCTCTTCCAGCAGGAGATGGAGAGGAGAGTGCTGAGGGTTAACTTGGGTGAGGAACTGAGGGAACAGACAGCAGCATTCACAGAAGAAAGTACTTTCAAAAAAAAAAAAAAAAAAACCATTGTGCATATCCCAGACACCCGCCATAGGCCCTGAAATTCTAGTTTAAAGCAATTCAGTTCCTGTTCCATTCAGCAAGCCGATGAATTGCAGGCATTTGCACTTCTGTGGTACCTTTCAAGCCACAGCCTCAAAGCTCCTTTCAAACACAAATCTGTTCAGCCTCATAACCTCTCTGAGAGATTCTGCAAAGGGATAGTGGGATCACTTCCCTCCCTACCTCAAGGGCAGCCTTTTGGGAAGTGGGAGGCAGGAGGCAGTGGCCGTTTAACAGTCACTTAACCAGGCATCTTGACAGCTCAAACAGTGGAGAAGGAGCCACTTGGGATCAGACGTTTCTGGGACACTTAGTCTGAGGCATGGAATTACAGATATACCTAGATATTCACCTCTGCTTTTTTGGCTTTAGCTTCTTCCTTGTTTAGCCTGAATAGTGTCTGGTGATTTGGCAGACACTGAACGTTGCCTACCTAATATCTTTCTTCCGTGTAATAGAACCTCAACTTTTTTCTGGGTCAGAACAGTCTCAGGGGGCAGACCATGATTCTTTTAAGCCAAATTAGCAATCCTCTTCCATCTTTCCCAGCCTTCCTTCCAGCTATAGGTGACCATATTGTCTAGGTTTGGCCAATGAAATGGAATTGAAGATCTGCTGGGATGTATTTGCCAGAATTTGCTACACTACAGTATTGTAACTCTGATATTTCAGTAGTTTTACACAATAAAGATTTATTTTTCTTTCACATTATAATTGTAATTCAATCAGTGGGGAAAATGTTTCACACTCAACTAGGAACCCAGACTAATGAAGTCTCCATCATGTTATAACAGAACCATCTAGAACCCATGGTCTCCAAGGTCTCCATGGAAAAGATACTCCTCCTTCAGTCCTCGAAGATGCTCTCCTTGTAGGCTCCTGCCAATCATTCCAATCACAAAGGGGTTGCTCTCTCATCTGAGCGGTAATTTGATATGTCAGGAGTGTGAAGAACAATTAACCACTGGCGTATTGCATAACTTCAAAAGTCTCTTGAGATAAAATGTATGCAAATGATAGTGTCTATTATTATGCCTGATAACAATTCTTTAATTCTGACTTAAAAGAGGAGAGGTTCTGAGACATGTTGCGTTTGATCCAATGAAACATTCAAACTAACTTTATATCACTCGGGTGGTAATTTATCTTCTCTGCCTGGAGCAGAAAGAGGTTTCAGTGCAGTAATCATGGATTTATATCGTCTCTCACAAATTGGTTTCTTTCTATTGGAGCCTGGGTGTTCAAAACTGTGCAGTCCTTGTCAGCATGAGGTTGCTCTGGGCATAAAGCGAGCAGCACAGGGGATCCTTGGAGATGAAAGTTGCCACCTCTCCACCAGTTATGTGGCCATGTTAGAAGTCACAGCTCACAGAATGGAAGCCATTTCTTGATTTTAATAATATGCAATGAGAGAAGAGGTAAGAGAGAGGAGAAAAGGGATGGACAATAAATGGACAAGCTAATGGCATAGATGGTTGCGAGAGTGCAGTCAGTTAACAAGTAATGCTTGTACTTTTAGAGGATGGACTCCTCTTTGTTGAAACTACTATCTAGGAGTTTTCCATCCCTCATCACCTTCCCTTGGATATCTCTGCTCTGCCCAGATTTGCTTTCGGCCAAGCTGCCTCCAGAAATGGAGACCCCGCCAAAGCCAGACAAAGAAAAAAGGTGAGAGACAGTGTGGGACCTGGTGGGATAATGGCTGTTTTATTCGACTAAGGAGGAAACTGTGTTAATAAACGCCTGTGACACTTAATGATGTGACTTTCATTTTGAACACATCATTGCTTGATACTGAATCCATCCATTTTGATAATAAACATCACACCATGGAACTCTCCCTTTTTGCCCATAAATAAATAAATAATAGGCACACGATGCAGGGACTTCCTTTGCACGCTGGGAACGGGGGAGGGCTGCAGCTCCCTGCATGTGTTTGCATCTTATGAACTCTATTCAGCCGCATGGCCTCCCATTCGTCTCTCTGGAAATCCAATTTCCCTTTTGCAGGTTCGTCTGCCAGTTTTCTAATTTTCACATCAAACTGCATATTACTCATTGTCAAGCTGGTTGTTCTGGAAGAATCGTTAGAATCTTAAACCCTTTACCAGTGTTTTCGGTTTAGCCTCAGACAGTTACTGGGCTTCATGTTTTCCAAAAGATTACTGCCACCACCCTCCTCCGAAAACAATCTCAAAATTTCAAACCTGCATTCTCTTGGCCCAGGCCAGATCCAGTGAGAATAACACTTTCTGAAAGATAAATCCAAATTTTTTAATACAACAAAATGGCCCTCCCCACTTATCAAGGAATGTGTGATTCATTTCTCTATTCCGAGCACTTAGCACACAGTACACCTTCAATAAATCATTTATGGAAAAAATGAGTAAACAATTAAATGAATGGTATGCTGTATATATACTCACTTCTGCAAGATTACATGAATATACATTACACATATATTAAATCGAACTTCATTGCCTGTAGTATACATTCATTTTTGTTTAACCCATTTATGCTAACAAAATTTCTCTTTCTCTTTTTGTTTTAAAAAGATCAGTAATTCTTCTTTAAAGAGCAGCTGTAATTGATATAATTAACTTGAATGTCATGAAGTTGATCCTTATTAAGTTACCAGGCTCAGATCCTTCTCAGATCAACAGCTTCCAAATCTATACATTTGGTTCTGGGTTTCTTGCTTATTTTCACATGTCCAAATTCTCAGGATGACAGAAGGGTCTAACATGCATTTCTTCTGTAAGGCTGGGATCCATCATGGAAAGGAATCTTTTGGACCCACTGCAGCCAGAGAATGAAGAGGTTCCGCTGGAAATCCATCTCCCTGGGGGTCATTTGGAGACCAGCATGATACTATCTTATTTGAAGACCATGCTGGTCTCCAAATGTGTGGCCTCGCTGCTATGTTCAGAGAATAGGGTAGGCAGCTAGCGGAACCTGTCTTTCTAGAAGCCCTGCTCCATGGCCTTTTATCTAGAAATTTCCCCCAGACTGTTCAAGGTGCTCCCCAGGTACGAGCTCTAAAGAACTGGAGAAAAGATTGCCTTTTCCTTACAGTTTTCTAAAGATGAGCTCTAAAGGAAGTGCTTCATTCTTTATTAGAATCAAACCTCAAAAGCCAAAGGTTCATGTTCATAGTAGCTAAATGCAATTCCTGTCCCTGAATCCTGTACTGGATGGGAGAAAAAAATTCTACAAAGGACATTCATGGGAATGTGGTTGGTAGAACAGATAAAAGTATTGTATCAATATTAACTTTACTAAATTTGAAAACTATACTTGGTTATGAAAGAAAATATCCCAATTGTTAAAAAACCTGTACATATACATGAAGTATTTATACACACAGGCTTTGAGGTACGTAACTTAGCTTTAAATGATTGAAAACATTACATATAATAAATATGAAATAAAATATAAATTTTTTATATATAAGAAAAGAATGAGCACAAATGATAAAGCAAAAAGCATAAAATGTTAGCAATAGGTGAATCTGGTAAAGAGTATATTATATTTTTGGTACTATCTTATTCTTATAATTTTTTTATGTTTAAAATTATTTCTAAATAAAACATTTAGGGCCAGATATGGTGGCTGATGCCTTTAATCCCAGCACTTTGGGAGATCAAGGCAGGAGGATGGCTTGAGACCAAGAGTGTGAGGCTAGCCTGGGAAACATAATGAGATCTTGTCTCTACAAAAAACATAAAAAGGGAATGTTAGACCTAAAACCATAAGAACCCTAGAAGAAAACCTAGGTAATACCATTCAGGACATAGGCATGGGCAAAGACTTCATGTCTAAAACACCAAAAGCAATGGCAACAAAAGCCAAAATTGACAAATGGGATCTGATTAAATTAAAGAGTTTCTGCACAGCAAAAGAAACTACCATCAGAGTGAACAGGCAACCTACAGAATGGGAGAAAATTTTTGCAATCTACTCATCTGACAAAGGGCTAATATCCAGAGCCTACAAAGAACTCAATCAAATTTACAAGAAAGAAACAAACAACCCCATCAAAAAGTAGGCAAAGGATATGAACAGACACTTCTCAAAAGAAGACATTCATACAGCCAACAGACACATGAAAAAATGCTCATCATCACTCGCCATCGGAGAAATGCAAATCAAAACCACAATGAGATACCATCTCACACCAGTTAGAATGGGAATCATTAAAAAATCAGGAAACAACACGTGCTGGAGAGGATGTGGAGAAATAGGAACACTTTTACACTGTTGGTGGGACTGTAAACTAGTTCGACCATTGTGGAAAACAGTGTGGCGATTCCTCAAGGATCTAGAACTAGAAATACCATTTGACCCAGCCATCCTATTACTGGGTATATACCCAAAGGATTATAAATCGTGCTGCTATAAAGACACATGCACACATATATTTATTGCGGCACTATTCACAATAGCAAAGACTTGGAACCAACCCAAATGTCCATCAGTGACAGACTGGATTAAGAAATTGTGGCACATATACACCATGGAATCCTATGCAGCCATAAAAAAGGATGAGTTCATGTCCTTTGTAGGGACATGGATGCAGCTGGAAACCATCATTCTCAGCAAACTATCGCAAGAACAGAAAACCAGACACCGCATGTTCTCACTCATAGGTGGGAATTGAACAATGAGATCACTTGGACACAGGAAGGGGAATATCACACACTGGGTCCTATTGTGGGGAGGGGGTTGGGGAGAGGGATAGCATTAGGAGATATACTTAACGTAAATGACGAGTTAATGGGTGCAGCACACCAACACGGCACATGTATACATATGTAACAAACCTGCACGTTGTGCACATATACCCTAGAACTTAAAGTATAATAATAAAAATAATAATAAAACATAAAAAGGGATGAGAGAATGGCTTGAGCCCAGGAGGTTGAGGCTGCAATGAGCCATGATCATGCCACTGCACTCCTGCCGGGGCAACAGAAGTGAGACCCTGTCTCAAAAAATAAAATGTTTAAAATAAATATTTGAAGCCCATTAGCACAGGTAAAATCAAGCTGGACCCTATAAACATAACCAGGCTAGGACAAGGCTGGTGATAAAAAGGGGAAATAAATCTTCCATCAGAGCAGAAGATGGCAAACTTTTGTCTGTAAAGGGCCAGATAATAAACATTTTAGGTTTTGTGGGCCAGAAAGGCTCTGTCACAGCTACTTGACTGCCACCATATTGCTGAAGCAGCCTTGCGGATTATGTAAGTGAATGGGCATGACCATGTTCCGATATAACTTTATTTATAAAAACAAGCCCAAAGGCTGTAGTTTGCCAACCTCTGACTTCAATAATTGGGATCCTATTTGCCCCCATTCATTTGGGTCCCTTAGAGGGACATTCTCGCTACCTGGCTCCCTGTGGCAGGCTCTATCTTTAACCCGTGCCACTCTGGAGCACCCTTGCCACTGTCTTCACAGTGACTGACAGCAGGGATAGGGGAAGTCACAAAGTGAAGCCCTCTTACCCCGTGGGTGCCCACAGTATATCTATGAGAACACAGATGACAATTTTCACATTCACGCAAGAAACAGACCAGAATGTCATTTCAAATGTCAGTCTAGACATGAAGGGGGAAAGTCACTCTTCTACATGCACACAGGAAAACCTGCTCCTCAGAAATCGCAGTCTCAAAGAGTGAATGTTTTGCTTCATTTAAAGAAAAGAAAAAGAGGCTGGGTACAGTGATTCACACCTGTAATCACAGCACTTTGGGAGACTGAGGCAGGTGGATTACTTGAGATCAAGAGTTTAAGACCAGCCTGACCAACATGGTGACACCCACCCCATCTCTACTAAAAATACAAAAGCTAGCCAGGGGTGGTGGTGCACACCTGTAGTCCCAGCTACTCAGGAGGCTGAGGCAGGAGAATCACTTGAACCTGGGAGGTGGAGGTTGCAGTGAGCTGAGTTCACACCATTGCACTCCAGCCTGGGAGACAGAACAAAACCCTGTCTCACAGAAAAAAAAAAGAAAGAAAAAAAAAAAAAGCAAAAGGTCCTAGTTGGGTTCATTGTCCTATCTGAAAATGGATACATCAAGACAGGGACAGTACAAGAAACAAGGAGAGAGGGGTAGGGATGGAGTGTGGAAAAGGGAAAGGAGGAGAAGAGAGAGAAAAATTCAGAGGGAACCCTTAGAATTTCTTTGCTGCTGCAACCTTTGTCGCTGGCTGTTACCCTCCCTATCCCCCAGCTGGTCCCCTTGGTTCTCTTGCAGTCATTTGGCTTCTACCCTTAACACACTTACTGTGTGTGCTCACTCACTGTCTCAACACATTTACTGTGCTGTGCTATAGATTCCTGTGGAGAAGTCAACACACCTTCCAACCACAAGCTGTTGGAAGTCCCCAGAGAGGGACATAGACTTGAAGGAGCTCAGCCAAATCGCACTGCTAACACAGAGCCCACCACTCACCCCAGCTCTGTGTGAGGGTATGTCCTGTCCCAGGGTGCTTCTTCAGGCTAATGGTGCCTGCCCAGAGCCCCAGGACTGCTTCTATAGAAGCCATTTGATTTGGAAGGTAATGGAGCCCTAGGCAATGCAAAAAACAAACAAGCAAAAAGATGGGAGCATTAGTGTGACTGACTCCACAGGCGAGAGGAAGAAAAGCGGAAGGAGGAAGGCAGAAGTGTGACACTTGGCAGCTGTCTCCAGCCTTGTCCCCTCACTCTTTCTTACCTTTGTCCTTTGAAGTCTACCACATAGAATTAGCAGAGTACCTACTGTGGGCTTGGCAGATACAGTGGTGAATGGAACAGATGCAGCCCTACCTCCTGGTGCTTACATCTGGTGTGGGATCCCAACAGTAAACAGGCAATCGCATTAGAGCAAGTAGAGTTCTCAAGCTGGGAGTGCATCAGAATCCTCTAGAGGGCTTGTTAAAGCACAGATTTCTTGCGTGCCCCCGCAACAGTTTCTGATTCAGAGGATGTGGATGGAGCCAAAGAATCTGCATTTCTATCAAAAGTCCAGGTAGGTGATACCGATGCTGCTGGAGGACAAGACTTTGAGAGCTGCCACACTCTAGCGTGGTTAGCGTTCTGAAGGTGGAAGTATGGGACCCAGTGGGAGCCGGTAAAGGGGCATCCCATCCAGACTTAAGGCCTGACTTAAGCCAGTATACTTTGAGTGCATCTCAAATCTTCTGCCAGGACTCTCATGTTCTTTCTGCAGGATGTGAATCTGGAAGGATAGCACCTTGGTAGCTGCTGGCAGCCACTTTCCAACCTGAGGAGAGAAGCTGATTGGGAATGCACTTAACAGGAGAACGTGAGTCTGAAGATGAGAAAAAACAGAAGTCAATACATTCCTGCACCCGGCTGCTCCTGAAGCCAATCTGCCTCTGGATTTTCAATTATATAAGCCATAAATTCCCCTTCAGCTTAAACAAGTTTGGAAAGTCTTCCAATAACTGCAACAAATAATATTCTGACTGATATTCGCCCACTTGCCAAAGAGCCTGAAATTCCACCATTAGTGACCCAGCCCTTCGCATTTCTACCTCCTCACACATTCATCTAAGGCAGGGGTCAGCACACTACAGTCTTTGGGCTAAGTCTGAACCACCACCTGTTTTTACAACGTGTTATTGAAACAGCCACATTCCCCCACTTACATACTGTCTATGGCTGCTTTTGTGCAAAAATGATACAACTGAACAGTTTGGATGGAGACTGTAGGTCTACAAAGCCTGAAAGATTTACTATCCAGCCCTTTACAGACAGGCAATATTTGTGCATGCCTGGTCTGAGAAGTCCTTCTGAAGTCCTATTCAATGCAGTACTTTTTTGTTGTTGTTGCCCAGGCTGGAGTACAGTGGCGTGATATCGGCTCATTGCAACCTCCACCTCCCAGGTTCAGGTGATTTTCGTGCCTCAGCCTCCCAAGTAGCTGGGATTACAGGCACACACTACCACACCTGGCTAATTTTTGTATTTTTTAGTAGAAACAGGGTTTCACCATGTTGGCCCTGCTGGTCTCAAACTTCTGACCTCAGGTGATCCACCCGCCTCGGCCTCCCAAAGTGTTGGGATTACAGGCGTGAGCCACCGCATCCTGTCCAATGCAGTACTTTAGATTTATCCTGCCTGTTGTAATTTAGCCCCTCTTGTCTCACATTCTGAAGAAGGCCTGGAGGACAATAAAATGTGAATAAAATTGGTTCCTGAGAGTGACTGGAAACCTCATTAAAAATGAGGGCCCAACCTCAGTTGTGGGCTAACTCAACAGCTGTCCTTCCTTTCAAGTTTCTTAGAAAACTAAACGTACTTTTACTATATGACCAGCAATCATGCTCCTTGGTGTTTACTCGAGGGAGTTAAAAACTCATATTCACACAAAAACCTGCGCATAGATGTTTATAGCCGCTTTATTCATAATTGCCAACACTTGAAAGCAACCAAGATGTCCTTCAGTAGGTGAGTAGATAAATGAACTGTGGTGCATCCAGACAATGGAATATTATTTGGTACTAAAAAGAAATAAGCTATCAAGCCATGAAATACATGGAAGAACCTTAGATGCATATTAATGAATGAAAGAAGCCAATCTGAAAAGGCTACATACTGTATGATTTCATATGTATGACATTTTGGAAAAAGCAAAACTATGGAGACAGTAAAAAGATCAGTGATTGCCATAGGGTTAAGGGGGAGGGAGGGACAAACAGAACACAGAGAACTTTCAGGGCAGTGAGACTACTCTGTATGTTACTGTAATGATGGACACGTCATTATACTTTTATACAAACCCAAAGAATTTAGATGTACCAAAAGTAAACGCTAATGCAAAGTATGGACTTTAGGTGATCATGATGTGTCAATAAAGGTTCATCAATTGGAACAAACATACCCCTGAGGTGAGGGATGTGGATAATTGAGGACGCTATGCATGTGTTGGGGCAGAGGGTATATGGAAAACCTCTGTATCTTCCATTCAATTTTACTATGAACGTGAAACTACTCTAAAAATAAAGTTTATTAAAAAGAAAAAGAAGAAGGTATGGCAGCCAATGATGTGGTGATGACAATCCGCAGCCTGCCTACCTCCTGTGCCTCAGTGCTTGGGTCTGGATGTTCATCCTCCCTGCCCGGGGCTGGGCTATGTACCAGACATCTCCCTTCACCCTCACCCTGGGGGTTCACTCCACCTCTCTCTGTGCTAACCTCCCATTTTCTTATCCCTGTATAATTTATATAATAGAACACTTTAGAAGTATCTCTGCTTATTTACATACTAATCATTCTCAGAAGCTCAATATTATAAAGCAGAGCTGAGTGACCCACTTTCTCGCCCTAAAAGAAAATCAGAATTCAAGAACCCAGCATTTCCAGTTGTTTCTTCTTAGAGAGAGGACTGCTGATTGGAGGTCCTTCCAGTTGTTTCTTCTTAGAGAGAGGACTGCTGATTGTGTTTTGATGACACACATCCTCCAGTAGCTTCCCAAAAACTTGTGTGTTGTTCTGAGCCTTTTGAGGGCTCTGTGGTTTAGATCAGGATATTCTTGGTTTTCTCCATTTCAGGATTAAGATTCAGGTCTCTTGCATCTGCTAAAGTAAGTTAACAGTCATTCTACTTTTCAGCTTCCAAAATGTATTGCCATTGTCTTTTTGCCTTTTCTTCCCATCCTTATGGATTTCTGTCTTTTAAAAAAGATAATTTATTTGCTATAACTTTAGTAGGATTTTAAGAGGGAGGGGAGTTATATGGGTGTTAAATCCATCATCATTACCATCCTATAGCCTTTTTTAACACCAATTTTCTGATTTAGCATATAAAACTAGTACTTAACCCCTAAAGCTATGAATTAAATTTATAAGTTTAGCAAATCTTAATATTTTTACACGCTCCAATACTATTTATAAACTGACTTCAACTTAAATAACAAGTTTAAATAATTACTGAAGTGTGCATATGAAATTAAAATTACTACACCAGCCTTTATTCTAACAGGCTAAAATTATTTTATGTTTTAGAAATGATAAAATATTAAACATGTACAGATTCCTTAATGCAAAAACATAAATAATTTATATTTGGTTTTCTTAAAAAATTCTACTCAATTCTAAATCTGAGGTGAAAGATGCTAATTTATATAATCCCAAACAATTTTGGGATATCTTCCCAAATATTTTTGTATTTACCATCCCCTCTTGCAATGATTTATTAACTACCAAAGAGACTCCTTGTGGGATGATGACAGAATTTTTGTCACAACACGGATTGAACACGTGAATCCCCATGTGTCTACAGTAGGGACTGTTTCAGAATTCTTTCATCTCTCCAGGCAAATTAGCCATACTTACCTACACTACTATATTAATTGATTGGATTTTACATTTTTTTGGCTTTCAAAGGATATAAATTGTTTTTATGTGTACTCTTGAAAACCTTTGAACTGTAGGGACTCTTACAATCTTTTTATCCACTCCCTATTAAAGCTAAGCCTCTTCCATGTAATAAAATGACTTTCAATTACCCTCTTGATCTTCTTGGTTGCAACTTCTAGGTTTATTCTACGGACATAATTAAAGGCAAAAACTAGAGGAGCTAAGGCAAAAATCAAGATGCAATATAAAGCAAAGGGTCTGAAGAAATTCGATCTCTGTTGCATCCTTTCACACGTAATCCCCAGAGGCTCTATTACCAAATGTAAAATGTACTTGACCAGGCTGTGAATCCACTGGGGCTGGAGGATTCACAGCCCCAGTGGATTCACCCTGGAGGAACATGGGAGCACACAAGGGGAGAAGAATGTACCTGTCTTAATTGTACAGCTGTGGCTCAATATATACTAAATGTGTTCATGGAGCCAAACAGAGGGAAAATGGAAACTACTTCTCATGTCATCGTCATGTGGGCCTTAAAGAAGCCCACTGGAAAATAGCTTTATGGATGGTTGGAGACGAGCAAGCTTGCCAAGACTGATTGTCAATAGTAAGAATGTGCTGGTGATGTCTGCTGGAAGATTGAGACCCCACAGTGACACTGACACTACTTATTTTATGTACTATGGGGAAAAAAAAAAGAGCTTGGAAAACTAGCTTCAGTCGCTGTACTGTGAGTCAGTTTATGGAGTTGCTCGAAGTTATGACTATGAAACAATCAAATCCAGAAGAAGTTCTACCAGGGAAACTAATCTTCAGTAATACCATTTGCTTCTATCTGTGTCTGCTCTTCTTCCAAGCTTCCAGTAACTGCCTCAACACCTTTAATATGTATGTCTTCTCCATGTCATGCTTTTTACTTTCTCACAATTTTGGTTTATCCCAACCACAACTGGTTAAAGAGCCCTCTTGTTTTAGGAGATACATACTTTCAGCCTTAGATCATCTCCATTTCAAATTCCTGAGGACACAAACATCACTGCCCTGCTCTTTTCAGTTGGGGCAGAGTTTCTTTTATACAACACCACCTCATGGGCCAATGTTTCCACTGCCCTTGGATCAGGTCCCCACTCCTGGTCCTACCAGCTGTTGCGGGGTGGGAGCATTAATGCTGGGTTGAAACCTGGTGCTAAGGTCAGGGAAATTTCTTTTAGAAAAGGCATGGATATGATAGACACCATGATGGACATTTCTGGTACATATGGCTTGGAGGCTAATGACAGGCAAGCTCATTTCTTTGATCCTCTTGCCTTTTCTTCAGGAAGAGAATTCAAAAAGCTAAGGGACAGAATGCCTGAGAGTCCCTATAGGTGAACCAGAAACAAATACTTCTTTATCTGCCTTTAATTATTCCTAAGGAGAGACATTTGGGGTTCAAAGTTTGGGAAGAATAATCTTTTGGGTTTGAAGACTCTTGACTAACGAAAGACCTTTGGCCATTGACCATCTTTTTCCTTCTTTTTGCTACTCTCATGTTGGAGTGCTAGGAATGTTTTCTGTTTGGAATGCCTCTGGAAATCCTACAGGAATAAGGATAGACCAGAGCATGGGGGAAGGGAGCTGCCTGCTTGAGGCTTGCTCCAGTTTCATTTATCTGTTTACTTACTTATTTACTTATTTTTTAGAGACAGGTCTTCTCTGTTGTTCAGGCTGGAGTGCAGTAGTGCAATCACAGCTCACTGCAGCCTCCAACTCCTGGGTTCGAGTGATCCTCCCACCTCAGCCTCCCAAGAAGCTAGGAATACAGGCACATGTCACCACACACAACTAATTTTTGTATTTTTTATGGAGATGGGGGTCTGTTGCTTAGGCTGGCCTAGAACCCTGGGCTCAAGCAGTCCTCCCACCTCAGCCTCCCAAAGCACTGGGATTACATGCATGAGCCACTCTGCCCAACCATTGTTCTAGTTTTAAACAAGAGAGGGGAAGTAGGACCTTCAGATTTCACTCTAAATTAATATTACTGAGCCTTCCATGGTAAGGAGGTAGCAGGATTCAAGCCGGAAGTATTGCCAGGATTGATAATTGAGCCATTTTGGCTGAGACATTCCTTGGTGGGCTCTCTGGGAAGCCAGCAGGTGAGCAATGAAGTACATCATTGTGATGGACATGAACATAACTTCTGACCAAGATAAATGTCACCATAAATCTATGACTAGCCAATCTGTCCTCTGCTGTTTGAGCTAAAGGATGGCATGATGAGATTGGAGCCTCATCCTGTTCCACTGCTCCCAGGTCTCTGGCCCAAGGTAAGGATGTTCTCCTGGCTCTGGGCACTTGGCCCAGGAGGGCATATTGGGCTTCTGACAGGCTCCCTTCAGCTTTTCTTCCTTCCAGCAGACCCAAAAGATCCAGTTTCATTTGCCCCCGGTGGCCCCAGTCATTCTTTTACCTGGGTTTTCTCCATTTCCAGACCCAGTGAAAAGTAAAGAACAGGATACCTCCCTCCTCTTCCTACCCATCCAACCACAATCCACAAGCAAACATACAGGGATTCAAGTGTCTTCAAGATCTTAGATTGTATTAATGATGGGGTCTCCCTTGAGGTGTGATGGTTTCTCCTTCACTAACTCACTACCCTGCACTGTCCATAGCAATTCCCTTCTCCATCAGGGACGGATATCGGGGGATGAACATGAGGTTCATCCTCAAGGCTTGGGGGCCTTTATTTACGTGTAGTGATAATAAAAATAAAATAATAAAATATAAATAATAAAAATATAATAAGTAAAAGGAGAAGAGGTAGTACTATTTACTGAAGGCTGGCTCTCAGACAGGTGCCATGCCAAACTTTGACATACATATTTATTTAAGCCTCACAACAGCCCAGTGAACTAGATAGAATCTCCATTTTAAAGAGAGACAGAGATGGTAATAAGTTTGCCCAAGGTTACACAATGAGTAGAGCCAGAATTCAATCTCAGGTTTATCTGATTCCAAAATACTTTTGTCTCTGTGAAAATAATATATTCATTTTATTAAAATATCCATGCCTAAAGGAAAGAATAAAGAAGACCGCGAAGAATCACATGTAATTCCATTGCTCAGATACAATCACCATCAACATTTGGGTATTTCTTTTTAGACCTTTTCCCTCTATGCATCCACGTAGAAATACACATATACCAAGCACATATTCATTCATATGTCAAATAATTTTTGAATATATACTATGTTGTGGGTACTGCTCTACAGGCTGGACTACTCCAAGTCCTGACCTTGAAGAGCTTACGTTCTAGTGGGGGAGTCAGAAAATAAGCAAATAGGCCAGGCTGGGCACAGGGGCTTATGCCTGTAATCCCAGCACTTTGGGAGGTCGAGGTGGGAGGATCACTTGAGGTTAGAAATTCAAGACCAGCCTGACCAACATGGCAAAACCCCATCTCTTCTAAAAATACAAAAATTAGCCGGTCATGGTGGTGGGTGCATGTAGTCCCAGCTACCTGGGAGGCTGAGGTGGGAGAATCACTTGAACCCAGGAGGCAGAGGCTGCAGTGAGCTGTGATTGTGCCACTGCACTACAGCTTGGGTGACAGAGCAAGACTGTCTCAAAAATAAAAAATAAAAAATAAAAAAGACAGACAGACAGAAAGGAAGAAAGAAGGAAAGGAAGGAAGGAAGGAAGGAAGGAGGGAAGGAAGGAAGGAAGGAAGGAAGGAAGGAAGGAAGGAAGGAAGGAAGGAAGGAAGGAAG
>NC_037683.1:74557201-74642303 GCF_003255815.1 Theropithecus gelada
AAGGAAGGAAGGAAGGAAGGAAGGAAGGAAGGAAGGAAGGAAGGAAGAAAGAAAGAAAGAAAGAAAGAAAGAAAATAAGCAAATAACCAAACAAATTTGTATTATAATGTATGTTATCAGGTCTGGCTACACAGTTGTGCACTGAAGAACTCCAGGGGGAGCCAATCACACTGCAGTTAAAGTGAATGACATCCCCAGGAATTGGGCAGTGCACAACCTATGCCGCACATAATGGGTAATTATATGAGACATAAAGCAGAATAAGGATAAATATTATTTTATGAATAGGAGATTGGAAAATACCTCTTTGATTAGGGAATATTCGAGAGTTATCTTAAGAAAGTGAGAGAGCAAACTCAGAGGAATCTGAGAGAAGAGACTTTGAAGTGGGGACATAGCAAATGCAAAAACCCTAAGGCAAGGATGTTCCGGGCATGATTGGAGAACAGCAAAGGGGCTGGTAGGGGTTGAGGGCAGTGAGTGAGAGGAAAAGGGTGGGATCAGAGAGGTAGTGGGGGCCAGATCATAGGGCCTCGTGGACATGGTAAAAACTTTGAAATTTATTTTGTGTGTTGGAAGTCACTGGTGAGTTGTAAGCAGAGATGAACGTCTGCAGGATGAGTCTGGCTGCTGTCTAGAGAACACAGTGGGGAGGTAGAGAGGCCAGGTAGAATCAGAGAGTGATACTGGTAGCTTAGACTAGGCTGAGAGCTGTGGAGTGATAAGAAGTAGGAAATGTTCTAGGGTGTTGCTAACAGCAGATCTCAGGTAGTATCAGCAAAACTGCCAATGCATCACTGTAGGATGTGAGAGAAACAGGGAAGTCGGAGTGACCCACGTGGACAGGGGGATGTCATGAGACTTGGAGCACAGAAGGGGCACGTCTGGGAAAACAATAAATTCCATTTGGGGAACTTAAGTGTGAGATGCCTGTTAAGGAGCCAAGCAGAGATGTGTTGAGACTGGAGATAGTGTTTTGGAATTTGCACTGTATAGGTGTTTAAATCCATGGGCCAGATGAGATCTCCTACAGAGAGTATAAAAAAGAGAAGAGGTCTGACGACTGAGTCCTGGAGCAAAGCTACATGAAAAAGTAAGGGAAACGAGGAGAATCCGGCAAAATCATCAAAGAAAGGACAGCCAAAGAAGCAAGAGGAAAAGCAGGAGGGTTTGATGTCCCGTAAGCCAAACAAAGGAAGGGTTATAAGCGGGAGAGAATGATTAGCTACAACAAAGTCTGCTGGAAGATTAAGTACGAGGGGTGGAAACTGACCATCTAACGGGCGATGTTGACCCAAGTTTGGCATTGATGACTTCACAAGAGCAGTTTGAATGGAATAGTAGGAAGAAAAACACAATCGAAGTAAGTTTAGGAGAAAATGTACAGGAAGGAAATAGAGGCAAAAATAAATATTTCCAAAAGTTTTGCTGTGAAGGGAAGAAAAGGTGACATGGTAACTTGTAGGAGATGGGAGTCAAGGGAATTTTCATACTTCATTTTAGTTTTTTGAACGAGTCATATTATGACAAGTTTTTAAGGTGGTGGTAACTATCCAGAAGAGAAGGGGGATGTGACTATGATGGGTCCATGCCCTAAGAGGAGGCGGAATGAGTAGAGTCTTGTATACAAGTTGAGCAGTATGTCTTTGCTAGAATAATAGTCACTTATTAATTATAATAAAAGGGAACATATAAATATGTGTAATGGGCATATACTATATATATTACCTTAATGTCTACTTTTTAATTGGCTATCTTATGATAATGTTACTTCATAAATAAAATTAGATCAATACCACATGGTCTCACAGTATTTCAGAGCATGCGTCTTCCATAATTTATTTAATCAATTTCCTCTTATGGGACATTTTGGTTGTTTTTTGTTGTTCACTGGTACAGAGAGTGAAAAGCCAGGCTCTTGGACTCTAGTACCCTGACTCTGTGCTTCTTGCAGAAGTCATCCTGAGCTAGTGATGTGGGGCTGCCCCTGTCCAAGCTTAATCCCCCCTCTAAGGTTGGAACCCTGCTCTACACTCAAGACGCAGAGCACAGACGGGAAGAATCACTTGATCCCCTGCTAATCATGCCACTTGTTCCAACCTCAGCCTCTACCAGCCAGAGGGATGTGCCCACTCTGTGCTGGGTAGGGCATAGGAGAGTTGAAATAGACACTGCTTCTTCCTGCTTTGCAACTCAAAAGAGCTAAAAAAAAAAATCTGTAAATTGCCATGGGGCCATAGTCTCTAGCCTTGGAGTTTGAGAATGTTCTAGATCTAATTATATTAAATGTTTTCTTTTAAGAAACATTTTTAGAGATAGAAAAACTGAAAGCACAAAAAACCAAATAGCATGCTCTAAATTTCCCAGCAAAAAATAAAATTAAAAAAAAAAGCTGAGAATCCCACTCAGATCTGTCTAACACTAAAGCACTCTTTCCTCCCCACTTTCCACTGCGCTCCGTGTTTCACAAAGCCCTGCTCTCCCTCACTTCACAGCCTTCCCAGGCTTTCCAAGCAGAGCAAGGCAACCCCCTCCTGGGAACAGAGTCCACCCTGAGCCAAGGCCTCAGGGCTTCTTAGAGTCCAGGGTAGGCTCTTCCAGCTTTATCTCCAATGTCTCCTTCCTATACTCTGTGAAGCCACAAAGGCCACTTCCTAGTCACAGTCCCAGTGTATCCTGCAATCTCCTGCTCCTTTCCTTTCCTTCTGCCCTTTCTATGTCCAATGCCCTTCCTTAGCTATAAATTTTGTTCTACTCACTCTTCAAGTTCTGGCTTATATGCCACCTCCTCCGGGAAGATTCACCCAGTGTTATTGGGCTTGCCCACCTCAAAACTCCTACAGCAGTTTATCTGTCCCTGTCTCATGAGCCTTAACACTTACTATCTTGTTTGGAGGTCATTTTCATATATATCACATATTTTCTCCCCTAACTTCATCAGACTAGAAGCTACTTGAGGGAAGGGATTATGTCTAAATTATCTAAGTAATTCCTCCTGTACTGGCCCAGTACCTGGCATAAAGTAGGCCCTTGTTATACGTTTGAAGGATGGATAAATGGATGGATGGATAGATGGATGGATGGATAGATGCATGGATGGATGCATGGATGGATGGATGCATGGATGCATGGATGCATGGATGGATTTCCTACCTATTCCTGGCTTGATAACTTTTTTGGGTGAGTTTATTTTATTTAAATTTTAGAACCTGTCCTTACTGACATGGTTATGTAGAGCTGTCCCTAGTGCCTCAAAATTCCCTAATACATATCTTTCTTCCATTCCTGTTGTTGTTAGTTGCCTAGAAGCTCCAACCCTTCTCCATCTCATCTGTTTAAATATATTACTCTAGGTTTTTCATAATTACCTCGCTCAAATATTCCTAGCTGAAAAGTAAAGTAATAGGCACTTATAATATAGTCTTGCCAGGAGCATCTGCATTTTAATAGGATAAAATAGGCAAAAAGTACAGGTTTCTAGTAAAGGTATTTTAGACACCATGATAGGAGGTGGACAGAAACCTGCCTAATTGCCTATTCTCTGACTGGTAAGGGTGGTCCTGTGGCCAGGCTTCCTGTAAATCAGAGAGTGATACTGGTAGCTTAGGAATTAACACAAGGAGTCCACATCATTTCCTTTCACCCCTACCTTGACCCAGGAATTGAGAGCAGAACATCTCATGGCTATTGTCTCAAATGATGGACACTTTTGGCCATGCTAGACACTTTGGCAGGCACTAACTTGGGGGCTGCAGAAGTCACAGTGCCCAAGAGTAGCTCTTCTCCATGGTTAAAGTGTACTAGCAAATCTGCAAGCTAGAGACCCTGGGCCAAGGGGGAGGGAGAAGGAAATGCACTAGTAAGGCCTAGCCCATGCTCTAGATGTCTGAAAGCCAAGAGCAGGGATAGAGGCGCTTTCCACAGATGCACCAGGAGGCAGGAAGCCACCAATCTGCCCTTCTGGGCCCTCTCCCCAGGAGCAGGACATCAAGGGCATGTAGGAGAGTTCCCTGAGCTTAGGAAGGCCAAAGCAAGCAGGTTGGGAGATAGGAGTCACTACTACCCCAGCAGCTGAGCCCCAGTCTGTCTCCAGGGAAGTAGCCGCCTCTACCTAAGCCAGGCTGATCTTCCTAGCGTCCTACTCTGGAGATGTCTTGGTAGCAGTCAGGAAGCCAAGAAGAATCATTTGAGCACTTGCTCTGCACTGATCCCTGGGATCAGCAAGGCTATAAAAGAAGGACTCATTCATGGAGGAACCAAGGGGTAATGAACAGAAGTATGGGGCTTGGGACTGAACTCAGTTCCACCATTACCAGCTATGTAGCTTTGATCAAAACATCCACTTTTTACCAGGCTTCGCTTGGCATAAAATTATAATAAAATAGTACTTACTTAATTGATTGGGGAATAAGAAATGTAAGGCACCCAGCACAATGCCCGCACTTATAGTATGAGTTCAACTAATGTTAGCAGTTGTCAAGGAGATTCCAGTCTGGCTGGTCTGGACATTAGAAATGATATTCAAGCAATGGATAGGAGAGAGAAGTAGCATTCCTAACACACATATACCACCAGCACATCCCACTTTCAGATCCATAAACCTACCACTGCCAAGGAGAGCTGGCACCAGCCACTGGATGCCCTGCTGCTCTTCTGGCCTGGCATCCAAGACCCTCCAAAGCATGTTCTGGTCTTAACTTCAATCTTCATTTGTATCCACTTCCTTCAAACCCCTGACATTCTGGCAACACCCAATCACTGCCCCTACTCTTATTGTTCCTGTCCCTGAGTTCTTGTGGGCTAATTATGCTGACTATGCTGTCACCAGTGTCAATACCCTCTCGATCACTCAAACCTAAATTAAAAAGCCATTTTTGCCTGGGCGCAGTGGCTCACACCTATAATTCCAGCATTTTGGGAAGCCAAGGTGGGTAGATCACTTGAACTCCCAGCCTAGGCAACATAGTGAAAACCCGTCTCTACTAAAAATACAAAAATTACCCAGGCGTGGTGGTGCATGCCTGTAATCCCTGCTACTCGAGGGGCTGAGGCAGGAGAATCACTTGAACCTGGGAGGAGGAGGCTGCAGTGAGCTGAGATCACACCACTGCACTCCAACTTGGGCAACAGAGTGAGACTCTGTCTCAAAAATAAATAAAATTAAATTAAAATTAAAAATTTCTTTTTTAAAAAAGCCCTCTTCTCCAGGAAGTCTCCCTAACCTCCAAACTGGAATAAAACTTAACCTCCTCTTAGCTTCCACAACGCTTTTAAGGTTTGTGACTCCAGAATGGAATGCTCTGTATTTTCTCAAGTCCCTCTTTGAAGTGCAAGTAAATCAAAGGCATAAGGACTTTCTGCCAAGTTTAGAATGCTCTGGATGTAACAATACACTGAGAAGGGACACGGAGCACAATTAAGCCACCCTTGCTTATTATTCACCAAACCCAGAAGGCTCCAGCCACCATGCTCCATTCCCAAGACAGCAGCCTCATGCTGCCTTCAGCGGCTAGTTCTAAGGTACCTGTGGCTCTCCATCCCTTCTTAGTCCCTGGGGAAGTGGAGCTCTCTCTGTCTGAACCTTAGATCAATTGCTCTCCTGGCAGCCTTGAGACATTCCAGTTATTCTCATATTCATAGAATCTTCCTCTCAACTTTTCTGCTTTGTGTGGCTTTAAAACTGCTCCCAATATCTGCTTCATTTTGCTGTTCACACAAGTCTTCATGTTTCTCAGATTTTAAAAACATATTCTCTATCTTTGATATTAGCCAGACATCCTTGGGCACTTCTCTGATCATGCCCCCCATGCAGGCTACTGGCTCTCAACGTTAAACCCTGCAAAGCTCTCTGCCTTGGGCTTTCATCAAAGGAAACCACAGGAAACCCACCCTTATACTTGCTGTAGCAAAATCATTGAGGGCCCTGTCATCTAGATCATCGAATGTCTGCTATAAAAGCCACCCATGTGAGACATTTCTTTGAGAATCTACTGCTTAGAAAAGCTCTTCCTTCTCCCCTGAGAAATGTTCCATAATTCTCTTCTGATCATGAGGATTATGTAACAGTTCATGCCCCAGTTTTGGTTTTTAGCTGCCAAGAGCTTGGCAGCTAAAGAAGGCCTTGTTAAAGAAACTTAGCTTATTGTTCAATTCTTATGCTTCTTCCTCTAGATTTCTAGATTTCTAGAACAATTCAGACTGTTCTGCTTGGGTCCTTTGGTTATTCCTCCTAGGGGTATGGGTTCAACCTGCTGCCTCTGTCTGTCACTGGCGGGTCTATTAGTCATCCCAGGAGGATGGCACACACACAAAGCCTTCTCATCCTCTACACCTCCTTATTCCTAGACCTTTCTGTCTTGTGTTCTATTTTTCTGGAATGTAGCTTGGGAATTTAGGGAGTCCTAATATTTGAGATGGGAGTAAAAAGAAAGAATTGAAAAGTTAGTTCCCTTTTCCCCTTTTTAAAGAAAAACTGGTTTTATTTTTATCAAATATATACATGACCATAATGTAGACACAATTTTACACCTATTTTAGTTGATTCTTTTAGTGTTACTTTAAGTAATTTTCATAGAGATTATTTCTATTTATATTCAGCTCTTTCTTGGCTTTTCATTTTAAGAAGTACTCATTGACTTACCACTATGGAACATGAGGATGTAAATCCCATTTGCCACCATCACAATCACCAGCTCTCATCACCATCACACCACTTCTCACCTCCCCCTATTCTCAGTAAGTCATATAGAAACTTTGATTCAAGTAATATTTGTTTATGTTATTATGATTACATAAGTGCTATAGCTGAGCCATGTAGTATACTACAATTTCTTTTCCTTTCCAGCACAACATTTTGTCTTTCCTGAATTTAACATCTTTTAATATCTTCATTGTTTGTTTTTTCACTTGCTTGCTTTTATGTTCTGATCACTAATTTAACCTCAAGTCTGCCCTCCAGTTGTGGCTCTCTCTTCATACCTTCAAGGACAGTAAGTATTCTATTGCTTTCCTCTTCTAGATGAAATCTCTCCCAAAGCATTTTGACCTGTTTGAATATGGACTGGTTGATCTCCAAGTCCACTACACAGCAGCAGTAAAAAGCCCTACTAGCCAAAGGAGAAAACTGTTATCTGAACCTGGTAAGAGATGTATCTATGGGAAAGGGGTCACCCAGTGGGAGTCATGGTCCTACGTAGGATGCATCCTCTGCCAAACTGAAGTTCAGAAGGGATGAACATGAGCGATAAATACTACAACCTTAGTTTCTTCCTGCTGATCTCCTGCCCACATCTCTATTGGTCAAACCCATTTGTAAATCCACACTCAAGGGAGCTCAGATAATGTAGTCCATAGACATCAGTCTCCTGAAGCAAAGAGAAGGATAGAGACTAGAACTGAAGAAGCAAACTAAAAATAACTAGCAAATCATGTCTTTCTATTTTTGGTTTATTCGTTATTTCAGAATAGCACATTCACTGGTAACTTTCTGAGAAAGGGCACATGAGAGATAAATTACTTAAGTATTTATAAATGTAAAAAGTATCTTTCTGCCTTAAGCTAAATTGATAGTTTGGCCGGATATAGAATTCAAGGTTGGAAGTAATTTTGCCTCTATATGCAAATTCATCTTCTACATTTCATTGTGCCTTCTCTCACATTTCTATGTCATTGTGTTTTTATGCCTTTTAAATAATCATTTCACTATAATTTTAATGAAGCTTTAGGGTGGAGACAGAGGTAAATGGATGTATTTATTTCCATCTTCATCTGGGAGTCCAGTGATTGCTTCTCGAGGGTGCGATCAAATAAACGCATACAGTTTAAATAAACTTGTCTCACTCATGCACTTTTTTTTACATGGGGCAGAATCAAAGGAGACATTCACACCAGGTTAACTGTTTCATTGAATTCTTCACAAATCTATCAATAGAACACTAATAGGACGACTCTCCTTAGAGTTTTTTTAATAAAAGGATTACTCTCCTTAGAGTTTTATGTTATATATTTGAGTAATATTTTCAGTTCTCAAAGCACTTTTTCCTATTCATTTTCATTGGTCCTTGAAATGATTCTATGAAGTAGACAGGGTAGGCATTGCTATCCCACTTACAGATAAGAAACCTGAAGCTCAAAGAGGTTGACTCATTTATCCAACTTAGTGGCAGAGATAAGGTTCAAACCTAGGTCTTGAATGCCAAGGTTAGTGCCTTTCCTTCCATCCATGCTTTCTGCAAAGGCGATATTTATGTTTTTATAAACCACTCAGAATGGCAATCAAAGTGGTTTTGGATTCATTTTCCACAGAGTGCCCACATTGGCTCATGACAGTATTTGGACCATCTGTGGAAGATTAAAGAATCATAAGATCTCTGGACTCCAGAACACTTGGGCACAGGGTGGGGAACGTCACACACCAGGGCCTGTCGTGGGTGGGGGGAGGGGGCCAGGGATAGCATTAGGAGATATACCTAATGTAAATGACGAGTTAACAGGTGCAGCACACCAACATGGCACATGTATATATATGTAACAAACCTGCACATTGTGCACATGTAAAGTATAATAACAATAAAAAAATAGTTAAAATCTCTGGATTCCAGCTCTAAGAGATTCTGATTTATAAGGTCTGAAGTGCAGACCAAGAATATCTATTTTGTTTTTAGATTTTTTTGTTTTTTGAGATGGAGTTTTGCTCTTGTTGCCCAGGCTGGACTGCAATGGCACAATCTCGGCTCATTGCAACCTCTGCCTCCAAGGTTCAAGCAATTCTCCTGCCTCGGCCTCCCAAATAGCTGGGATTACAGGCATGCACCACTATGCCCAGCTAATTTTGTATTTTTAGTAGAGACAGGGTTTCACCATATCGGTCAGGCTGATCTCGAACTCCTGACCTCAGGTGATCCACCCGCCTCGGCCTCCCAAATTGCTGGGATTGCAGGCGTGAGCCACCGCACCCGGCCAATGATATCTATTTTTAAATAGCTTTCTAGGTGATATTGGAATGTAGCTTGATTGAAAACTGCCCCCCTAAAAGGAGTGGAAGTGGTCTGGAGGGTCCCGTAGGCTTCAAGGCCGGGGTAAGTGAATGGCAGTTCCCAGAATGTAACCATTTAACCTTTCAGACAGCAGCCATCTCAGCCTGCCACAGTCTAAGCTAACAACTTCATCTCTTCCACTCCTTCCCAATGACCTCATCGGACCTCACTTCTGCCCTCATTACCCAGCCCTGCCCACTCACACAATGGAGACTCTCTTGCCAGCTCCCCTGGCTGCTCCATTTTAGCTTGTAAGACTTCAGGGACTCAACTTCCTGAAAATACTAAAGTGAAACACTTCCTCCCTAATAACTTAGGACCTCTTATGGAACTTAGTTCTCTAAGGAGCCAGAGGGAAGAATAAGAAAGCACTCTGCTCAGTCTCTGATTGGTGGCCACAAAAATGTTATCCCAGGCTCTCAGGTGGTCTCCTAGCTGGGAAATACAAAATCCAAATACCTTTAGGTCAGAGATGGAGCACCTTGGCATCTAAATGCCAGTAACTATGTATGAAGCCCTCATGGTACACAGTGGAGGAAGCCAATTTTCTAGAACCTGAAGGTCCCTGAGCTGAAGAAGGTCAAAGAATGACAGAGAGAAAGAGAAGAGGGCTGAAAAACAAGAGTCTCAATGTTTTATTTACCAATGAGAGTATGAGAAGACTGAGCCTATTCAGAGAACCGATGGGAACAACCACCATAGTAACTTAGCAAGGGATACAGAAAACCTGCAGGAAAGAACTGTCCTAAGGCAGGGGCTGGTGCCTGAGCTTATACACAGTAACTCAGCCATTGGAGAAGAGGGATGATTTTGCATATTCTGTAATGTCCTTACCCTTGAACCCCAAGGTGTGCCCCAGTGATATGGTCTGGCTGTGTTCCTATCCAAATCTTATCTTGAATTCCCATGTGTTGTGGGAGGGACCTGGTGGGAGGTAATTGAATCATGGGGATGGGTCTTTCCCACACTGTTCTCATGATAGTGAATAAGTCTCATGAGATCTGATGGTTTCATCAGATAATTCATCAGAATAAGTCTCATGGGATATATGGAGGAGTTTTCCTGCACAAGCTCTCTCTGCCTGCTGCCATCCATGTAAGACGTGACTTGCTCCTCCTTGCCTTCCACCATGATTGTGAGGCTTCCCCAGTCATGTGGAACTGTAAGTCCATTAAACTTCTTTCTTTTGGAAATTGTCCAGTCTCAGGTATGACTCTATCATCAGTGTGAAAAAAAGACTAATACGCCCAGGGTACCTACCACTTCCAGAGTCCTCTTTTAAGGTGTCTCTTCCACATAAGTCACCTTGCTCTTAACACAAGACCCCAAGCCCCTAGCCCAGAAAATGGCCTGGAGTGGGAATGCAATCCAAGGGTAGTCAATGGAGGCTAAAGCAGAATGTGAGGTAGCTAGGAACAGGAAGTCTCAAACAGCCAGTGGTTGCTCATGCCTGTAATCCCAGCACTTTGGGAGGCTGAAGCGAGAATAGCCTGAGCTCAAGAGTTCGACATCAGCCTGGGCAACATAGCAAGACCTCATCTCTACTAAAAATAAAAAGTCAAAATTAGCTGAGCATGGTGGCATGCACCTGTAATCCCAGCTACTTGGGAGGCTGAGGCAGGTGGATCACTACAGTCTGCAGTGAGCCATGATCATACCACTGCACTCCAGCCTGGGCAACAGAGTAAGACCTTGTAAGAAAAAAAATTAAAAAAAAAAAAAAAAGAGGTCTCAAATAGAGGAGGCCAACTAAGCAAGCCAATCTGATTCCTAAAGAAATTAGTTTATTTAACAAATATTTATTGAGCACCACGTTTAGACATTTTAAAAATCTTATTTAATAAATGCTTCTACTGCATGTACTCTGTGCCAGACACTAATCTATGTGCTTTATAAATATTAATTCATTTAATTTTCATAACAGCTGTATAAGTTAAACTACTATTTTTATCTCTTTTTAAGGTAAAGAAAACTAAAGGTGCAGAGAGCCTAAGTAATTTGCCCCAAGGTGTATCAATTAATCAATTAATTATTGAGTAGTAAAGACACTCTTTTATGTATTTGAGATAGATCAATAAGCAAAAGAGACAAAACTCTATGCCCTCCTCATACTGATAATTTTTGGTTTGAATGTTTAAAGAGAGAGTCAGTTGAGTGGCACTGGGAGCAGAAGCTAAAAAAACCAAAACAAAAAACCAACTTGAAAGCTGACAGGGAGGCCATGTGGCAGCAAAGTGTTCAAAAGGAAGGTAAGGGAGGTGACTGCAGATGATAGAAAAGTTAAAGGCCAGTGAACTGAGGGTGAGGGCCCAGTAGGAGAAGCAAGTCACATGAAGACCTGCCTGTTGCCAGCAATGTCATGTTCATGAGGCCCAGATTCTTCCTAGAGCCCCTAAGGCCCAGGTATGCAGTTGAGTTTTTTATCCTCTTATTTCTACAATAAAACCACCAGTACCGAATATGAGTAATTTTTGTTCTTCATATTTTTAAGAGCCTCCAACATTCGGCCCTCTGGTGCCCATTATAATCCCTTATGAAACTAAGGACTGCACAAAGCTAAACCCAAAAAGCCAGGATGCACAAAAAATCTCCTTGAAAGGTTAAAAGCATGAAATTGCACTGTTTTGGGACAAGCACGACCATGGAGAGAGGCACAAAGGTGGGATGACAATCACTCCTGCTTCAGAGAAGTGCAGGGCTGGCACAGGATAATGCCCTTGGGGATCAGCCTCAGTTAACCACCAACTCAACAGAAACAGTGGCGGAAGTCCTAGACCTGCAATTCTCCACTTCAACCAGCAGGCTGTGCAGCAGCACATCACTGCAACGTATGCATTTAACAATGGCCGTGTCACATTTGTTTCTGGGAGTAAGGTGGGGTAACTTCAGCATCATCAACAGGGCCGAGAAGAAAGGTCCTCTCCCTCCACATGGAGGGCAGCGACAGCTGAGAAAGCTGACATTTCTGAAGTAACATTGGGGAAGAAACAGAGCAAAATGGCAGTCACATGTGGAAACTGAGGATTTTATGAGCACATCTGAGACGCCCCATGGGAACTCTCAGAAACAATTTGGAAGCATTTAATAGGAGACTGGACATATTGCAATAGCATCTTGTAGTTAAAACAAAAATAATGGTTTGTTTTTTCCCTGAGAACCCATTTAAACCTTCAGGTTGATGTGATGTGGGTGAACATGAGTAATTCTTTGATTTTCCTTTGTCTCACCTCAGTTGATGCTGTGCTGCATGGGGAAGGCTGTGTTCTTTAAAGCTGAGCCAAATCACATTGATCCTCATTCTCACCTCTGCTGTGTCTCTGGAAGCCACATTCCAGAGCACTGAGTCAACTTGATGATAGTAGGGAACACTCTGCAGGAAGCTTCAGTAATTCCAGTGCAAGTCAGAAAGAGTATTTGGCAGGGGTTTGCTCATTGGAATGTGGTCCATTAGGCAGGGGAGTCAGCCATGGTCAGAAAGACCTTCAGAGCTGGAAACTTCCATAGGAATTGGCTTTCCCTCACCTCACAGACGAGGGAACTGATGAGATTTTGTGTGTCCACTGCAGGAATTTCACACAACCATACCTTCCTCCATATCAAGATTTACCAGCTCCTGCTACTCTCCCCAAGAAGAGGGCCAACCCTCCTAGTGCCCTAAGCAAATTGGCTTTCTCCTCTCATCCCTTTCCTTCACTGGTGTGTTCAGGACAATACTTGGGAAAGCTTATTTTTGACCAAAAATTCCAGCCTAACTTAATGAGCTGTATGGTCTTCAGTACGGCAAGTTCCCAAGAAGTTGCAAGATTGATGATGATGATGATGATGATGGTGATGATGAAGAACAGCAATAATGACAGTAGCAATATCCACTTTTTGAGCTGGGCACTATACTAAATACTTTATATACATTCCCTCACTGAATGTTCACACTCTTCAGAAATAAGTATTATTCTCATAGTACCAATAGAGACACTGAGGTTCAAAAGTCAAGATACACACTCCAAGTTGCCAACTTAGTAAGTAGTAAAGGGAAGATTTGTACCCATATCTGCCTGACTCTGAAGTTCTTCTCTCCTCATCTCTTGTTAGATGAGATTCAATATCCACCTTCTCATTTCAGGAAGGAAAGGGAGATCAGGTGTTTGGGAGGCTGAACATACTGCATTAGAAGGCCATTTCTACCTTCGTTCTCTGTAACTGGTTCCCATTGACCAAGTCCATCTGCCTCCTACCTTCTCAGAGGTCCCAGGCATTTTCTACAGACTGGTAGGAAAACTGGGGAAGTCAAAAATCTTCTTAAATTAGGAAAATATTAGTTTATTCAGTGGAGAAAGAAAACCTAGGAGCAAAAAGAGCCTAGAGAGTCAGTCTTGAGGAAAATCAAGTCAACCACATTCACAATCCTATTCATTTTCTAACCCATTTAAATGGAATTCTAATTGCATAAAACAACTAATTTTGCTCATTAAGGTTCAATTAAATTCATCTGAAACTCAGGATAATGGCATTGTTGTTGAACAGCCATATTAAAGATGAAACATAATCTCTCTTGACTCCATTTCCTTTGACAAAATGAAGTTCAGCTGCTAATGAGCCCACAATACCAGGCTTCGTTTATAAAATGGCAACAAAGAGTGCCAGTTTTTGAACTGCAGTTTTTTTATTATCATCATCAACAGCCATTTCCTTTGTCACCAAAATACACAGAAATGATTACGAGGCCTTTTTTTCTCATTATGGCTTTGATTTTGGGGTAAAAATATGAAATGAATAGCTGCATAATCAGATCACAGTAAAATCACACATTGGAAGTCCATAGGGGGTGGCCTCAAAGCCTTGATGCAGGGCATTCTATGAGCTGAGCAGACATTTCAATTTCCAGCCTTTCAGGTCTCAGACAATCCCTCCCCTAGAGTCTAAATCTCTTTGTTTCAGGGCAAACAAGAAATGCTTCTCCCTACCTAGGTGGCCCATACGCCTGTATTTTTATAGCCTCAGGAAAGAACCTGTTTGCTCTCTAGAGTCAAGAAAGAGTCTGTCTAGTGTGAGTCTGCCTTGGCAGACAGCCTTGTCAGCCTCTGGCACACCTAGTCCCTTCTATGGGCAGCCATCAGGATGGCAGCAGACTGCCATGACCCGCCTCAGGGCCTTGCTGTGTTCACAGCTAACCTCACCTGGCAGAGCGCCTGTGCCTGTCAGCCGTACTGCCACTTTCTAGCCCAGAGATGTCAATCTAGTGCCCAAAGTTAAGGCAAATGCTAACGTTACCAGGGGGTCCTTGCTCCCAGAGCTCCCATGATGGTGGCGGGCCGCTCCAAGATGGTGGCAAGCCTCATGTTCTCCGACCTGGGGTTCTTGGCCTCAGGGATTCCAAGGAATGGAATCTTGGGCCATGTGGTGAGTGTATAGCTCTATTAGAAACTGTAGGTCATGGAAGAGAACTGTGGAACCCAGTGACTAGTGCTCAGCTCGATTAGAATGAACCCGGGTACTTAGCCATGCAGGAAGAATGGCAAGCCTTTAGCCCGACTGGGAGTGGCAATGGGCGCCTCGCTAGACCAGGAGCACAGCGGACACCCTGCCAGATCTAGACAGATGGTAGTCAGCGGCGGGTCTTTGGTGGCAGCAAACAGCAGTGGTAGAGGGTGAGTGAAAGCTCAGCTTGAGCCGTAACAAACACGGACCATAAGAGAGTGCAGCTGCAAGATTTAATAGAGTGAAAACAGAGCTCCCAAACAAAGGGAGGGAACCCAAAGAGGGTAGCCCTTGCCAGCTCGAATGTCTGGGTTTATATCCTATTGTCCTTCCCACTGTGCTCTCAGGCGATAGATGATTGGCTATTTCTTTACCTCCTGTTTTTGCCTAATCAGCATTTTAGTGAGCTCTCTTCACTACCTGATTGGTCAGGTGTGAGCTAAGTTGCAAGCCCTGTGTTTAAAGGTGGATGTGGTCACCTTCCCAGCTAGGCTTAGGGATTCTTAGTTGGCCTAGGAAATCCAGCTAGTCCCGTCTCTCACTGTCAGCCCCTAGGCCAGTGTATTAGTCACAGTTCTACATAAAAACAGAACCAATAAGGTATATAGAGATAGATAAATACAGATGGTATAGATACAGATATAGATATAGATACAGATGATTAGATAGATATATACGAGAGGGGATTTATTAGGGGAATTGATTGTGTGAGTAGGGAGGCTAAGTCCCATGATATGCTGCTTGCAAGTCAGAGAACCAGGGAAACCAGAAGCATGGTTCAGTCAAAGTTTGAGTTTGAGGACTGAGAACTGAGGAGCCACTGGTACATGTCCTGGTGTCTGAAGGCCAGAGAACCTGCAGTTCTGATGTCCAAGAGCAGGAGAAGCTAGGTGTCCCAACTCCAGAAGAGAGAGAGCGAGCAAATTCATCTTTCCTCTGCCTTTTCATTCTATCTGAGCCGTTAGCCAATTGGATGATGCCCATTCACACTGGGTGAGGGGTATATTAGTTTGTTCCCACGCTGCTAATAAATACATACCCGAGACTCAGTAATTTATAAATGAAAGAGGTTTAATGGACTCACAGTTCTACATGGCTAAGGCCTCACAATCATGGTGGAAGGCAAAGAAGGAGCAAAGGTATGTCTTACATGGTGGCAGACAAGAGAGTGTGTGCAGGGGAACTGCCCTTTATAAAACCATCAGATCTCGTGAGTCTTATTCACTGTCAGGAGAAAAGCATTGGAAAGACCCACACCCATGATTCAATTACCTCCCACCAGGTCCCTCCCACTACACGTGGAAATTATAGGAGCTACAACTCAAGATGAGATTTGGGTGAGGACACAGCCAAACCGTATCAGAGAGATTCCTCTTTACTCAGCTCACTGATTCAAATGCCAGTCTTTTCTGGAACACTCTGACAGACACAGCCAGAAATAATGCTTCACCAGCTATCTGGTTAGCCCTTAATCCAATCCTAAAGTCAACCATCACACCAGTGAGAGCACAAGTCTGGCCAAGTGGCATTCAATCAGGAAAGTGTCTGGTATTCAACCAAGCTTGGTGAGCATCTGGTATGTGCAGGGTATTGCAGGAAATACGGAGAAAAATCAGGCCTGTGGAGCATGGTGTGAATAGAACACCTAAAATAAGAATGCAGGTCCATAATCCCTTATCAAAAACACTTGGAGCTAGGTTTGTTTTGTGTGAATTCAGAACTGTTCAGATTCTAGAGAGGCCTACCAAATATCATATATTACCTAACACCCCACGTGAATATTTTGAGATGATATGTGTGAATATTCATACTAACTGAATGAATAATGTAAACAGTTTCATATCAGTTCAGATCATTTTGCTTCTAAATGAGTTATGACTTAGGAAAATGTTCCTGGGAGCAAAGGAAGACCCACCTAGGAGGGGAAGAAAAAGGGGTTCTATCTGAAATATGATGAACGACTGGATCCATCTGACAGCACCCTCTGGAGTCCCTTTGCACCCTGGAAAGAACACAGGTGTAGTGAACAGAGAGGTGTTAACCTTACTGGAACCCCTGGACTCCTACAGGTGGAGTATGAAAGGCCCATTTCTGAGTGTGGGGCCAAGGGATTTGCCTTTCTCCAGAGCTGCTGCAAGAAGTCTGTGTCCAGTGTTCCTGGGGCTGCTGGAGCTGAGGATCAGACTCCCCCATAGTCTCCCAGGCTGAGCCTTTCAGGGCAGCTCTGTGGCCAGTGTGTGCCTTCCCTCTTTGTAGCCTGTCTTCCATTGAAAAGACTCACCACCCCTTCTAGCACTATCATACACCTGGCCCAATCAACAGAAGGCAAGTCCACATTTGGCCAACTGTATAGCCTTTGCAAATAGGTGAGTATACTAAGTAATATATTCAAAATAAATCTTCATACCTAAGAATATATATTCTTATGAAAATATTCACCTAGTGCCCCTTAGTCTCCAGGAGCTGTGACAGCAACACATTGAATATTTTTTTTAACTTTGCATGATTTTTTTTTTTTTTTTAAATGCTGTAATAGGCCTGGCACAGTGGTTCACACCTGTAATCCTAACACTTTGGGAGGCCAAGGTAGGCAGATCACTTGAGCCCAGGAGTTTGTGACTGGCTTGGGCAACATGGCAAAACCGTCTCTACAAAAAATACAAAAATTAGCTGAGTGTGGTGGCATGTGCCTACTTAGGAGACTGAGGTGGGAGGATCACTTGAGCCTGGGAGGCAGAGGTTGCAGTTAGCCAAGATCACCCCACTATACTCCAGCCTGGGCAACACAGCAAGACCCTGCCGGAAATACAAAAAAATAAAATACTGTAATATATGGAGACAGAATGAATAGTATTCAATGAAAACTAAGCAGCTAATTGTGGAATTAACAATGGTGGCTGTACAACCTTGTGAACATACTAAAAACCACTCGATTTTACATTTTAAAAGGGTGAATTTTATGGTATATGGATTATCAATTAAAAAAAAAAACCTACACAGTTGAAAGTTAACTGTGAAATGACTTTCAGCTCCACTGCAGTCCTATGGCCACAGCCTGAGACCTATCCCCACTGGAATCTCAAATGTAGAAATCTGAAACCAATGCCCCTCCCTCAGACCACGCCTCCTGATGAAAGACCTCTCAGTCTCCCTCCTGCTATATCTGCTGCACAGTTGTCTTCATTTTCTATTGGTGCTATAATGAATAAATCTAGTGGCTTAAAACAACACGCATGTATATTCTTACAGTTCCGGAGGCCAGACGTCTGAAATCAGTTTCACTGAGCTCCTGTCAACATGTCAGCAGCTGGTTCCGTGCAGAGGCTTCTGGGGACAAACTGTCCCCTTGCCTTTCCAGTTTCTAGAAGCCACCCACATTCCTTGTTTCTGGCCCTTTCCTCTATCTTCAAAGCAGATCCCCTCCATCCCAAGGCCTTGTTTGTCACTGACCCTCCTGCTTCCCTCTTAGGAAGAATGTGATTCGCACTGAGCCCACCCAGATAATCCAGGATAACCTCCTTGTCTCAAGCTTTTAACTTAGTAACATCTACAAAGTCTGTTTTTGCCATGTAAGGTGACATTCGCAGGCTCCGGGATGAGGCTATGGACATCTTTAGGAGCCATGATCCAGTCTCCCACGGCCTTCCACTCCCTAGAGATTCTTCTCTTTCCTCCCAGTCAGTCCCCTCTTGACATCAACTACCTTTCTTATCCAACCCAAAAAATGAGTTGAAAGAAACTGTTCTTTCCGGCATCGTCAATTCTCTCATACTCTTTTCCTTACATCAAACCTGCCTGGATAACCCCTCCTGGAACAATTCTATAATCTGCCTTCTCTGTTCTTATAATCAAGAAATCGGTCTTACCGGATAAAATCTCCCCTTTCCTGTGTAAAACCTGCAACTCCATCTCTGCTCCTAATCCCTTTCCCTCCCTTTGGGATTTCTCCAGAAATTATTGTTTAGATTCTCCATCTCTGCCCTTCATCCAGATTCTTTCCCTCAGAAATAAACATTTTCTCCTATCAAAAAGAAAAAGTGGCCAGGCGCAGTGGCTCCATCCTGTAATCCCAGCACTTTGGGAGGCTGAGGCAGGCGGATCAGTCGAGGTCAGGGGTTCGAGACCAGCCTGGCCAACATGGTGAAACCCTGTCTCTACTAAAATACAAAAATTAGTCAAGCATGGTGGTGCACGCCTGTAGTCCCAGCTACTCAGGAGGCTGAGACAGGATAATCGCTTGAACCCAGGAGGCAGAGGTTGCAGTGAGCTGAGATCATGCCACTGCACTCTAGCCTGGGCAATAGACCGAGACTCCATCTCAGAACAACAACAACAAAAAAGAAAAGCAAAAAAAGAAAAAATGAGGACTTCTTGTTCTGGGCTTGTTTCTCCCTGGCTAAGTATAATTTAAAATCCTAGACACAGTACAACAAATAAACCTAAGAGAACTACAAAGTGTTGAAGGAGGAAAGCAGACTAACAAGGACTTTAGGATTTAAGGAATCTGTGTGAACAGGGTTCAGTTCTCTGGGTTTTCTTTTTATCTCCCATATATCCTGGACTTAGAACTGGAAAATCCTATAAATGGCAACAACCAACAAGCAAACACAATGTAAAAAGAAAAAAAAGCCCCAGGAAAAGTCTGTTCTGTCTAGTCAAAGAACAGGATAAGGAGCAATCCCTCAAAACAAAAATGTTGATAATACTCCTCCTACCCCTATCAAACGCAAGGCACGGCCCCCTGCTTCCACAGTGTCAGTGAAGACCAAACAGAAGTCTGGGATTCCCCTCCACACTTGGTGGCAGCAAGTGACTCAGGACGAGGCTTCCCTCCCCACCTCCCAGCACTGTGTTGCTGGACTGCGTGTGGGGTTCTGCACTCCTTTCTCCCAATTACATAATCTTACTTGGATTTTGTAACATTTTCTTTTTGCTTTGACCACTGCTTCTTCTTGAAACATGCTCTTCCCTTGCTGTGTCCAGGAAACCACAGTATCCTGGGTTTCCCTCTCACTGAGCTTTTCACCCCCCACGCCCGGGATCGTCTTTTCCTACCCAATTATACTTAGCCATTCTCTAGGGTTCTGATCTTTGCTCATTTCTTTATTCATGTGGCATGTTTTCTAAGTAGCCTGCCTTCCATTCCCCTAGATTTTTACTTACTTAAAAAAAAAAGTCCAAAAAAGTAATAATCCTGGAAAATGAAAAAAAAAAAAAAGTCACATTCATTGAAGTGTAATTTACACATAGTTCACCCATTTTAGTGTTAAGTTCTATGAATTTTGACAAATATATACAGTCTTGTTACCACCATCATAATGAAGATAAAGAAGATCTCCATCATATCTCCCCAAAATGTTCCCTTATATTCTTTGTTGTCATCCTTTCCCCCACCTCCAGTCCTTGGTCAACCACTGGATCTGTTTTCTGTCCCTATAGTTTTGCCTTTGCCAGGAGATAATTTTCCTGTACACTTTTACATCTAACAATAAAGACAATGCCTTCACATTCATCTCTCTCTCTAATGTTAACCTTTCTTTTGAGCTTCAGACTCACCTCTCCGATGTCTCCTGTTTGGGTCAGATTTAGGATTTTTTCTTCATGCGTTGAGAAGGTTGAGTGATTCGAAAGTTACCCAACCTCTGTGAGTTTTAGTTTTATTCCATAAAAGAGGGTAATGGTACTTATTTTGCTATTTATTGGGGAGGTTAAATAAGATAAACGTCACCAAGGAGACTACAAGACTGGATGTACACAATAGATGCTCAATACATCATTAATATCGGCTGCTTTTGATGAAGTTTCATTTTCTCAAAGGGACCTCAAAGTTCCCCGGCCACCTTCAGATAATGAAGCACGGGGTTTCTGAGTCATAGACCCACTTGCTGGAGAGTTCAGGCCTCATCAGAGACTAGAAATCATTCTCTCCACTGGCCAGTGCTATGTGTTGCTACAACATGTCAGGTGAGAGGATGTGTAACTCTTCAGATAACTGCTCATCTGAATTCTCAGAGACTTTGCAGGACAATTGAGTCTTGCAACCAACCAATTACTTCATGTAATGAGAATGCCTCGGGATCTCTGGTTAGCTTCAAGTTTATGGGGCTGATTTATATCTGAAATGAAGATTGTTTCATTTCAGATTCCTTTTACTTAAAGGCAAAAATAAAGCACAATGTTATCTTGCAGCAGATACTGCTCCAATGATTATTCATAAGGCCTCCAGGGCATTTCTAGTAACGTGTGCATGAACCGCCTTGTTTCACACTGGATGGGTACAGGGAGAGGTGGCAGACCCACTCATTCCTACACGGTTCTGTATTCTCGGTCTCCATGTTTCCACGTACTGTGACCCAGTAGCAATGTGTAATACATTCTGGGAAGCCATGTGATACTTCAGTGGATGCTGCTTCTCAATTTCTCTCTAGTTGAACTAAAAAAAAAAAAAGTCTTTTAATAAAAGTAAACTGACAAGGATCACATTGTTCTTATTTCAAACACACAAAAAGGAATTAAAATGTTATGAAATATGCCAGGCCGTTTTTACTAATCCCTTAACCTCCAGAGAAAGGGCTTGCAATTAGTGTTACATTAGAATCGTCATAGCTTAGCAATTTTTTTTAAATACTAGAAGGACTTCAGCTGATTTTATGCTACACATATACACTAAACATGCAGTTAGTGTAACCAAAAAAATTAAAATTACAATTGAGGTGCCACACAGTAAGTGAAAAAGGTTTAACGGTCTGTCTGGTCATAGAGCTAATAACCACTTTATGCAGAACGCAGTGAAACAAAGGTGCCTTTCTCAATAGCCAGAGTGCATTTGTGGCCAGCACTATTTTACTAAGGCCATATACAGCTGTACTTGGTTATAGGCACATTTGTTAAGGGAGACTATAAAAAACAGCTGTATTTGAGATCGCATAGACCTCTGCACATTTTCTCCCTGTGGCAGCCAATCAGAAATCTTGCTGACAGGCAAAGTTGTACAGAACAAGTGATCCTATTTAGATTAATTCCTCTTAATGCCTTACCCAAGCCTACTTTCCTGGCATATCATGTAGAGAGCAGGTCAGTTCCATTCAAAACCTAGAGATAGAAAATTCAAGCTTGATTAGTTGATAAAATATATGACTACACTGGTAGAGAACGTGGAGTGCTCACTGTGTAAAAGTAAGGCTGGTGGGCTCTACCCCAGCTCAGAGTTGAGCCACAAGGCACTCTGGAATATGAGCGCCCAGCCAGGAAGCAGTCTAGGGAATTGGTTTTAGCTGTGGCTCTTTCCTTACTGTTTTGGTCTTCACTCTCCACCCAGAACCAGGATAACCCATACCCTTTGCCATGAAACTCTGAAATGCCGTTCCAGTCCCTGGTTCTGGGCTTTTGCCCATAGGATGTTAACCAGAGCCCCAAAGAGGACTGAAATGTGCTTACTTGGCTGGGCCTGCTTGCTCTCCTGCCTTTGCAATTGACATGAGAAGAACATACCCAGGTTGCCCACTGGGCCCACTAGAATAATGGGAGACCCACGGAGCAGGTGTGTGAGCTAGTCCAAGCCAAGATCAGCACAGCTGTCCAGCCAAGCCCTGCCTAGATGAGAGAAATAAATGCTTTCTGCTGCAGGCCATTAAGATTTTGCAATTTTGCAATTGTTTGTAATGTAGCAAAATGGTGGCCTCAGTTAACTGAAGCAGTCACCAAAACTGCCTGCCACTGCCTGCATCCCTTTTCCTGTCTGTCCCACAGGTCTCATTTATACAATGAAGGAGGGACTGGAGAACCGCTATTCCTACTAATGACAGCTGCAGACCAGGAATCCTGAGATGAAAACTGATCCAGACTCAAGAGTCTGAGATGTATGCAGGGCCTAGAAGGAGCTGAAGAAAACACTTCCATTGGTACTGAAGTGGGCAGGCAGGGGACTTTGTCTCCAAAAATATCACCATGCATGTGCCACAACCATGGAAAAAGTCAGCGACAGAAGGAGGGTCTGAAAAACCTGGGCCGCAGTATGTCCTGATAGCCAGCTCTCCAACAAACTTGTTTTTCTATTGGTTTAAACCCAGACAAATAAGCAAGTCAGAGACAGGACTGGAGAAAATGGAAATCTTTATTTTTAAACACTAGTACATTTTCAGGCTGTTTTAAAAAAGAAAAATCATGTTACATTAGTTCAAAACTATGCATCAAAGCATATTTATTTAAACTCTAATTTTACAAACACATAATGAAAGAAACATATATTTTATAAATATCTACTCAGAATATGTATTATGAAAAAAAGTGTTTAAAAATAACAGCCCCAGATCTCCCTCTTTAAATATATAAAATTCGCATACAATTCATAAGAATTCTTTCTCAAGAGCCAAAGTTTCATTTCACAAAGGCCAACAACTCAGTTCCCATCAGACACAATCAAAAGTAATAGGAATATTCAAAAATGTAAAAGTTCTGTACAAGGGAAATACAGATAGCACACGGGTAAATCTCATTAGCATACATGCCATTTGTGTTTTAAAAATGTTTTATAAAAATTGCAATTTGAAACAAATAAGTGAGAGTCCTTCCCTGACTGTGGAAAATATATAAATTATTGCCCTCCCCGCTGGGTACCGAGGTGCCACCTGCTGGAGCTGGAGAGAGAGGTCCCCATGTGTTTCCTGACAGGGGCCTAAGCCGCACAAGGGGACCCGCCTCCTCTGTGGCAGTGGCTTTTCCTAGTGGGTGATTCACTAGTACTTCCTTTCACTTAGAAAAATTCTTTGGGATCATAGAAGACAATTGCTCACAAGTGAAAGCAAGACTAGAGATGATTTCAGATTGCTGCATCCAATTAATAATGTGTATTTTGTATTTTTGGTGACCAAACTCTGGAAACCCGATTTACCACTGTCAGAGACACACCCCGTCACCTATGCCAGCAAAACTCATGGCACAGCCCCAAGGTCGTCCCTTCATCTTCTCTCTTCCTACCCAAGCTGCTCTGTGGCCTGCAGCGATGTATGCAGACTACTGTCTCTTCTGGCACTTCTTCTGGAAAGAGCTCTTCAAAAACGTGCGGTACACAGGGTCGGCCACATATTCGTTCTTAAACCTGGAGCTCAGCACTCTTTGTCTTTTTCTCTCCCCTTGGATAATGTCTGCTCCATAAAATGTGTCTTCAAATCGCATGTCAGAGGCTGTGGACTAAAAGCAGCTGGTGTTATAGTGCAAAAGGGCACGGCATTTGATCTTCAGAAGACTGGACAAAGATCTGACTCGGTCAGCTGGGGTTAGGGTGTAGATGCCCCGGGCACCAGCTCAGGCTAGAAGGGCCCCAGGCATGACTTTGGGCTTTACCTCACCTCTCCCATCCAAAGTGGGGGGCTCCATTTAGCCCCACTGTATCCAGGATCTCCCCACCCTCCACCCTCAGGGACCTTCCCCAAACAAAAGCAAGATTAACGTCTCATTTTAAACTTCCCTCATTTTTCATCTCCCCTCTGGCTCTTGCCTAATGAGGTTTTCGACAAATGTCAACAGTCATCTCTAAGTTACCTTTACTCCTACTTAGCTTTGGGCCTCTGCCCCATCCCTTCCCTGAAACTGTTCTTACTGAATGAAGTCCTAGTTGCTAATTCCTGTGACACCTTCCTACTCCTAAACTGACTTGACTAGTCCGCCAACTAATTACTGCTTAAAGCTCTCTCTCTTCTCTGTCATTTTGTAAACCCATTCTCCTGCTTCTCCTTCTCTGGCTGCTCATTTTGATGTCTCAAGGGTTCGCTTTCTTAACTGTCTGCTCAACTACAATGCCCTAATGTTTGGCACTGGGCCTTCTCCTCTCCACTCCTGTTCCCCGGGCCTTTATGCCCACACCCCTGGCTTCAGTGTCTGCAGGAGATGCTCCCATCTCCTGCTCCAGCTCAGGCCTGTATAAGTGCATTTCCCCAGCAGGCATCACAAAGTCCTTGTCTCAGAGGCCCTTCAAATCAACCTGTCCTAAATTGAACTGGAAACCTTCCTTCTCCATTGCTGTCCTTCCTACATTCCATAAAAAGCACCACCATCCCCATGCACCCAGTTACACTGGCCAGAAACCTAAAGGCACTGTAGACATTTCCCCACCGTGTCCAGGATTCCTCCTGCATGTACCTTGAAGCCCTTCAGCCTTTCTTGTTAATCCTTACTGACCCTATGGGGTAGGCCCTCACCTCTCCAAACCACTGCAATAAATGCTTTACCTCCAACCTGTTTCCCACAGTACCACTGGAAGAAAGCTCTCTAAAAACCCTCTTATAATAAGACTCTACATGATCATATGCCCTTGCTTATAATTTCCCAACAGCCAACTGCCTTCAAGATGACATCCTCACTCCCTGGGCTAGACCTACATAACCTGGCCAGAAGCCTGACCCATGCTCTCCTCAGATGACATCAGTTGCAGGTCCTGGCCATACTTGCCTGGCTCAGGGTCCCATGCTTCTCTGTCTTCGGACACACTGTTTCATTTTTGTGAAAGTTATTCTATTCTACTGTCTCTGCCCTCGGCAAGCTTAAGGGTCCTTCTGTGGGTCTCCTATGGCCCTGACACATCCACTCAGTAGGATGAGGGCAGTGGTAGAGGTAAGGGGCAAATAAGTTTCTCCCCATCAGGGGAACCCTATAAAGATGAGGATATTAGGGACTGTGTACCCAATTTTACACGTGTTCCCCACTGCAAACAACGTGCCTAGTACTCGACTGCTGTTCAGTAAGTGTTTGCTGAGTGAGGGCATGTGGCTTTTTCTGTGATAATCAGATAAAGCCTAAAGTCTATGGTAGGCACTATTTTTGCTTCCCAATTCCCTACTATCTTGCTTCCTAAAATGCACTGGCAGCTGTTTTCACTGAGGTGGATGACTTCTGATGACATCAACACACAGCACATTTCACTGTGCTGAGACTGCTTCCCCTGGCTGCTGGCAGAGGCGAAAGACGCTTTAGGACTCAAAAACACACAGTCCATGATAAAGAAGAGAAAAACAAGAAAACAGCTACAAGGAAGCCTGAAAACAAAAAATGTACCGAAGTGTAAAGCTGTTCATGTTTCCAGCCAGTTCATGGGACAGTTACTCAGGGTAAGAGGCCACCTCCACGGCTTCCCCCAGATACCATCTAGCTTCACTAGGGAAGAAAACTAAATCATTATGGGCTGGTTGGGTTCCCTCTGCCACTAGGAGAAAACACTTTTGTTTCATTCATTCTTGGCAAGATACTTCCTCTGAGTAATCTTTCACTTTTGTAAGTGCTAAAGTTATCAAAGAAGAAAATAAAACATCTATGAAAGTGTTGCCACTGTGCAGAAGCAGCAAAAGTCAGCCTCTCAAATACAATAATAAAAGCGATTTACCAGGAGCTCTAGCTAATTATGCACCGTTGCTATGGTTATTCTGTGAGACAATAAAAGGTAATGGGGCTGTTTCTGAAGTGAGTGGAGAAGAACCCCACACGATCACTGAGGTGGACTGCTGACTCTTTTGAACAATTTCTCCCCCAGTCAGCGTGCATCTGGGTGAGCTGAAGTCATTAAAATACAAGACCTCCTGACAAGGGCTGCTAACCTCCATCCTTAAAAAACAAAAAAGACTTTTCTAACCATAAAATATCTTCCATTAATGAGTTTTCCAATTAGATTTGTTTTGCCAACTGGAAAAAAAATAGTAATCATGGACAGATTAACCAAGGGTCTGAGGGCTATGTACCAACCTGAAGGAGAAGCAGGCTGGCTATGGCAAGACAATAAGGTGGCCAACAGGACTTAGTGACTGTGAGCCTTTGTTCCTGAAGATATTTTCTACTTGGCTCGGCCGCTCAGCATAGCAGGCTGCATTCAGAGTGTATGGATGTGATTTATATATTTTCACTGTTTTTTTTTTTTTTAATTAAAAATTTTCTCTGAGAATAAAAAAAAATTGAATGTTGGTGAGCTTGTTCAGTGAAATAGACCTTAGAAAACCCAGGACCTGTGTTCAGAGACAGCCACAGGGGAAGGCATCCTGTGAAATCTTCTGTGAAACAAAGAAATTGTGATCACAGTATGAAAGCAACAAGCTTTCTTCTCATGTGATTAAGAAACAGTATTTGAAATCTACAAGACTCAGCTGGTAGGAGGCTTAGTCATACATGGGTTAGAAAATGAAAGACCTAAGAGACTTCAAGAGGCTACCTACTCTACTCCCCATCCTCTAAATCTCTAGGTGCTGAAAAAGGAAAAGAAAGGAGTGGGAGGAGCAGGGAGTAAGTAAGGGAAGAGGGGAGTCCAAGGAAGATAGGAATACAGAACGAGAGGAAGCTATCTCTAACATCTCGAAAAGGAAAGTTTTTCTCAAGAAATTTCAGGTCTCAGAACAGTGACAAGTCATCTAAAATTTTCAGGTCTTCACTAAGATTTGGCTGGTATTTTCACAACAGGAATATTTAATTTTTTCTTTGCTCGCCATTATTATCTAGTGGTTACTCTATTTACAGGTGTGTGGTCCCCTCTGAGCCATGTTTCTCATTGAATGGGTAGCAATACAACCACTCCTCTTGACAATTTCACTTTGAAGGACTTTCCTCTGAAGGATGCAGCTGAGAGGAAAGTCAGTTACTCTGCTGTCAGGATCCCATCTGATGGGAAAAAAGCTGCATATACAACTGAACGTTTAAGGCAAGCTTGTCCAACCCATGGCTTGCGGGCTGCATGCTGCCCAGGATGGCTTTAATGTGGCCAAACACAAATCTGTAAACTTGCTTAAAACATTATGAGATTTTTTTGCCATTTTTTTTTTTTTTAAAATAGCTTATCAGCTATCATAAGTGTAGTTTATGTGGGGCCCAAGACAATTCTTCTTCCAGTATGGCCCAGGGATGCAAAAAGATTGGACATCCCTGATTTAAGAAAACCCTTGGTTTTTCCAAAATAACCAAGTAATCTATAGTGTCTCTATCACTGCAGACAAGTATATCATAAGCACACACTAAACCGAAATTGTCATTTATTCCGAAAAAAAATTTCACTTTAGTCAGAAAAACCGCATCCATTCAAATTTCTCTATTTAGGATTTATCATTTCACAGATGCAATAGATATAATTCTAAATGAATAAAACTGACTTCATTTCAGGGTCCACTAAATATTTTATGATACAATAATATGAAGCATAAATTATTGTGAATTATGTTTTTCAACTTCAGTTTTGATTATCTGTCCATGTTTGTTCATCTTTTAATGGTATGTGAGGGCATGAAACTAGTATTTCCTTTTTAAAAAACTGCTTTAGTATTCCCACAACTGGCATTTAGGCTTTGTTTATCGCTTTTATTATGAAAGTCAGAGTTTAGCTTAATTATGAACTGACACAAACATCAGTGAATCAGTGACTTTCTGAGACAGAAGTTAGTCAATCCATGATAAGCCTATAGAAGAACAGACAGACATTCAATTACGCCGAGTCCTCTTTGATCTACTCCTGAATACTTTCTTTTAATGTTGCTTCTACTAACAAGATTGCAAATGCCTTGATGGTATCTTTGTTTGCTCCTGGTGTTTTGCACAGAGCACATATTCAGTAAGTATTTTTGTGCATCAATAAATGTCAAAACAAAGAAGCATCATTTGACTTCATTAGAAAAATAAGGCACATGCATTAGTTTCCCTGATTCTGGCTGAATTTGAAGTTTGCATTCAATAGGTTTCACTAAGGAAAAAGTTGCATTGGCTTTCTTTAGAATTAATCCAAAAACCCAAGTATGTTTCCTGCCAGGCTTGGGAAACATGAGGTAAGGACAAGGAATTCACTTGGCAGGTCCCCAAGTGGCATCTGCCAGCACTTACAAATCGAGCTTTCACTCTCTTGGGTAACTCTTCATCTAAAGTGTAGATGTCCTCTCTCTTCATTGCTATCTGGGATCCATCTTCAAACTCAACCTAACGAAATAAGATAATATGATACACATTAAAAAAACAGCACTGACCATTTTTAAAGGTTCCAATTAACTACATAAAAAGATGAAAAGGACTCAAACAGAACAAACAAGGGAACCAGCTGAAGACCAAAGGAAGTAAGAAGAGTTATTTCCCTTATTAAACTAAGTAGAGGCCGGGCATGGTGGTTCACGCCTGTAATCCTAGCACTTTGGAAGGCTGAGGGAGGCAGATTCCAAGGTCAGGAGATTGAGACCATCCTGGGCAACATGGTGAAACCCTGTTTCTACCAAAAATACAAAACTTAGCCAGGCATGGTAGTGCATGCCTGTAGTCCCAGCTACTTGGGAGGCTGAGGCAGGAGACTTGCCTGAACCTGGGAGGCAGAGGTTGCAGTGAGCTGAGATTGCACCACTGCACTCCAGCCTGGCGACAGAGTAAGACTCCGTCTCAAAACCAAAAAAATAAATAAATAAACTAAATACAAAATACATTTTAAAACAGGCCAAAATTCTTGGAAATGAGTATCTTGGAATATGGGATATGAAAACTTTATCTGGCAAAGCAAAAACAAAGAAAAGTAGCTGCTGATCAAATGGAAATCACAAAACATGAAATTGTGGGAAATTTAGCATTAAAATGGGTTGGATCTGTTAACACCATTTCTTTAGGAGGCTCTGACAACGTAACAGGGAGAACTGTTTCTCTCTGTGAAAGGAAATATAACATATTTCCTTTTTTTTCTTTTTAATTAAGACAGGGCCTTGCCCTGTTGATCAGGCTGGAGTGCAGTGGCCTGATCTCAGCTCACTGCAACCTCAACCTCCCAGGCTCAAGCAATCCTCCCACCTCAGCCTCCTGAGAAGCTGGAACCATGGCCATGTGCCACCATGCTCAGCTATTTTATTTTATTGTTTTTTAGTAGAGACAAGGTCTCACTAGACTCAAGCAGTTCTCCCACGTTGGCCTCCCAAAGTGTAGGGATTATAGGTGTCAGCCACCATGCCCGGCCTGTTTACTCTTACATAATAATCCTCCCAGACAAAATAATTTCTCCAATTCCTACAGAGCTTGAACTTTCAAAGCTCACTTGTCAAATTCAATCAAATGCCATCAAAGGAGCCAGGAAAATCTGTTTCTCAACTTGCTAACATGTAAACCTCATCAATGTGTGAAAATACATCATTATCTAAAACAAAATGTTTAAAACTTTTTTCACACTAACCAAATGGAAGCAAATAATTTCATAACCAATTTTTTTTTAACATTTTAAAAGATTTTGTCAAAGAAAAGATAAGTAACCACATTTGCTTAGTGCTACATGTAAGAAGCTTTACTTTTGCACTTATTATTTAATTAAATGTAATTAACAGAAACCTAGAGTACCTAGGTTTAGATCGGTTTAGGTTTAATCCAACATGAACTAATCTAGCCGGAAACAAAAGGGATGTAATCAGGTAGAATACGTAATATGTTCTAATTCTGAACCACATATTTTTCAAGTCCCTAAATTTTGTTTGTCTGAATTTTTTACTTTTAAGAAATGAAAATATGCTTGTACTTCTTGTCAAGAGGTAAGTTAAACCACACAGCAGTGCCATGTTAATAAAAAAAAATCTAGAGTTTGAAAAAAAATTTACACTTATTTTTGTTTTTTGGTTTTTTCTTGAGACGGAGTTTTGCTCTTGTTGCCTACGTTGGAGTGCAACGGCATGATCTCGGCTCACTGCAACCTCCGCCTCCTGGGTTCAAGTGATTCTCCTGCCTCAGCCTCCCAAGTATCTGGGATTATAAGCGTGCCGCCACCATGCCTGGCTAATTTTTATATATTTTTTTAGTAGAGACGGGGTTTCACCATGTTGGTGAGGCTGGTCTTGAACTCCTGACCTCAGGTGATCTGCCTGCCTCGGCCTCCCCAAGTGCTGGTATTATAGGCGTGAGCCACTGTGCCCAGCCACACTTATTGTTTAATTCACAGAATGTCCAACTGATATATCATTGCACTTTGCATTAAACAAACACTCTCTTAAGCTTGGGTGGATGATATCATTAACTGGCCACATCTGTGCCAATGCATTGGTCTAGGTTTGCTGAGACGCCCAGGTGGGTATGTCTCTCAGGCAAAAGTTACCAATTCTGGTTGATGAACATCCATCACTGTCTTAATAAAGATCAAACACATAATTGAATGTATTATTATCCACGTACTGTTAGCATTTTGAATAAGCTAAACAATACAGTGGAATTAGGTGCCAGTCACATGAGAACTCTTGCTGCCACTTCCAGGAGGGCTGACAATGGGAAGGGTTTTCTTCCTGGCCTTGTTTGAGCAGAATAATTTCTTTAACATTTAACTAGGCCATAGTGTCATCTGATTTACACAATTTGATAGCATAGCTAGAACCACCTGTGCCTACTTTCATTTGTTTTAGACCACTTAAAACATCTAAAAGACAAAAAGCAATTACAAACCTAGAAGGGAGTATGCTGTGCTAGGACTAGGGTAACCAACTGTCCTAGTTCACCTGGGACTCAGGGGTCCCTTGGGATATAGTTATTTTCAGTACTAAAATCAGGGATGGTTCCAGGCAAGCAGGGATGGTTGTCCACCCTAGTTAGGGCAGAGCTGAGAGAGAATTTTGGCCCTTTACCAGCTGTGTGCTCTTGGACAAATTATTAAAAAAATTATTCTTAAATCATTAAAATTTGGTTCACAGCCTTTCTTCCCTCATTTGTAAGACAGGAGTCAATAACATCTATTTTGTAGGACTACTCTGAGGGTCAAAAAATGCATATGCCTAGTATATTAAGCACTGTGCAGCAGGTATTTATCTGTCATATCTATTTTTAAAACTGTCTTTATTTGATGGTGAAGTTTAATAATTAGACACAAAACACAAAATGATCTCAAAAGGCCACTTGGCTTAATGAGGAATTTTAAACTACTTGTGCTTGAGAGACAATTTTAATATTAGTCTTAACTTTTTCATTGAGTCTATAAATATGCTTATAGCTTTATGTTGATAGACCATCATAAATTCAACTGAAGTTAACACACTGATTACTAATTAGCTTGAATTTCAACATATTCTCATTATGTGATACTTTTCATGTAGCAAATGGCTTTGCTACATGTAAGAAGCTTTACTTTTGCACTTATTATTTAATTAAATATAATTATTTTATTGTGCATTATGTAGTAATGCTTCTTTTTCTGGATCCTCCAGTTATTAGCCTGTCTTGCGATTTTTGCCTAATTCTGGTCATTCTAATGCAAAGACGCTCCAGTACCTTTACTATTATAAATAACTTGAATTTGTGTCTTGAGACCATATGCAAATACCATATGCAAAGGGAAAAATTGCCTTTACACAGACACACAGACACAGACACACACACACACAAAATGTATGTGCATACATCCTCCCCTATCCATTCCCCTTGGGTTTTTCTAGACCATGAAAAACACTCTCTCCTAAGTTTTTCAGACTTCTTTGAACACCTTTAATTGCACTGTGCTCCAGTTCCTGTTGCACTGTGCTCCAGTTCCTGACGCAGTGTCTTATAATGCACTCTTCCATTTAGGCTCTTGCTCCTTATCAGTCTTTGAACAATTTCTCTGTTGAAACTGACAGTCTTATCATTCTCAAGCTGTTTTTCAACAGGCCTGAACCTTCTTGCTTTTTCTCCTTTTACTTCAGTCCTCCTGTTTTCACTCTACAGTTTAGCCTGAGAATCTTGATTTCTGACACCATGTTACTGAAAAGTCTACAATGTATTGGCTCTAAATGTCCCCTTTTAAAACCTTTCTGAGGCCGGGCGCGGTGGCTCAAGCCTGTAATCCCAGCACTTTGGGAGGCCGAGACGGGCGGATCACGAGGTCAGGAGATCGAGACCATCCTGGCTAACACAGTGAAACCCCGTCTCTACTAAAAAATACAAAAAACTAGCTGGGCGAGGTGGCGGGCGCCTGTAGTCCCAGCTACTCGGGAGGCTGAGGCAGGAGAATGGCATAAACCCGGGAGGCGGAGCTTGCAGTGAGCTGAGATCCGGCCACTGTACTCCAGCCTGGGCGACAGAGCGAGACTCCGTCTCAAAAAAAAAAAATAAATAAATAAATAAATAAATAAATAAATAAAACCTTTCTGAAGGAATATAAATGTACATGTGCTACCCATGTTGTTTCCCTTATTAAAGCTTAACTCATTCTCATTTCTGGGTGAAATAAAAGTAATTCATTTTTAAATTGTACTCTTTAATACTATGTAGGGTTCCCTAGTGAACAGAATGTCCAACTGATAGCCGTACTTTTCATTTAAAAAAGCATTCCTTTAAGCTTGGGTGGATGATAACCATCAGCTCCCTGTGACATTAACTGGCCACATCTATGTCAATGCACTGTTGTCTAGCTTTGCAGAGATAGGGGGTGGAGTGGGGAGAGTATGTCTCTCAGCAAAAGCCACCAATTCAGGGGCTGCTGGTTGAAGAGTGGCCATCACTGTCGTGGCTGAAGGTGAGATGAATCGGCCAACTAGTCTCTCCCCATACAACAGAAACAGCGGGAGGCAGCCTGTCTTCTAGTCACTTATCTTTCTGGCAGAACCATATTCCTTACAATTAAATCATTCATCAAATGTTGTTAAGAGTTTCCCAGTGTCCAACTTGGTAATAAAACTCCAGGGTTTCGATCTGGGTCATTACACATTGAATCTTTGCCTCCTGCATAAAATAAGAGGTGCCCGAAATTGATGTGACTTATTGATCAGCAGCACACTTGAGATACTATCTCCTTCTGACTTATCATGTCAATCTCAGCAAGCATCACAGAGAAGGAAAAACCCACCTGGTACATGTGGGCAATGTTTGATCCAAAATATTTTGCTCCATAGAGTTTGCCATCGGGCCACTTGACTTGGACGACTTCTCCCTCGGCAGGTGGGCCCAGCTTCAGACAGTCTCGGCTCTGCAGAATAAACAGAGACAGGCTTTTCAAGAGGAGTGCCTAAGTGACTGCATTTAGAACTTAGCAAATGATGAACTCCTGGCAATTAAAAGGAGTTATTGCCTCTGTGTTTTATGGATTATGATCTCGCATGGGTGTTCAGGGGAAGAGATATGAGCCAAAGGAGTATTTAAAGATTCAGCCTACACCATAAAGTTGCAAAGGAGCCACCATAATCCAAGCAGAAAAAAACAGCAGCATTTACATTTGCTATTTGAAAAAGAATTGTTCAGGGGGTAACTAAAATATGCATAGAAACCGCTTTAGTGGAGGAATAGACCAGCTAATGATTTATAACACCTGACATTTATATAGCATTTTGCAGTTAACAAAATGCTTCAGCATACATCTCATGTGATCTTATAATCAACCCATGACATAGAAAGAGATTATTAATTATCCCCGCTTTAGTGACAAGGAAACTGAGACTCCTGTGAGGATCCTTTAAGTTGCCAGGATCTCTGGAGAAGTGAAGCTGAATGGGAGAATAAAAGACACCCAGCTGACAGTGGAGCAGGGGAGAAATGGCGTGCAATTGAAGCGGGCAGCACTTGCCAATGCAGCAGGGAAGGGAAAACAGGAGCACCTGCAGCATGGCGGGTGAAGCTCGGTGGGTGTGTCCTGTTTAGCACACCCCTTCTAAAGACCCCCTGGACCTCCCTACATAAATGTGCTTCTGCCAGCATCTCCTGTTAATTGACTAGCCCACCTTTTTCTGCAGGTAATCATGGTGGCACCCATAACCAGAATCTTTTCATTTCAGATCTTCTGTTTCACACTGCCACCTCCCAAGGCAGTAATTCAGAACAAACTCCCCGAGTGATTAATCCTGAAAGGTGCTTTTATTTTATTTTATTTTATTTATTTTATTTTATTTTTAAGGCATGGGAGGGGGACAGGGAAGATAGTAAAACATTTAACCATTTGCTCACACCTAGTTTGCAAACTTTTAAATTTGTATGTATTGAGTAGGACACTATACAATTTTAATACAAGGGAATTAAATACTTGACTATGGTAATTTTTAATTTCTTTTGCACATTTAGCAATTCATGATTTGCTAATACTGGTATTTTACTGATGAGGACAATCTGAATGACTGAAATGCACACTTGACCAATCAAGCTATAAATGCAGACTGGGCACATTCTGTGGTTTAAATGAGAGGCATACACAGGAAATATTTAGTTGTTTATGACTGGAAATCTACCATGTATTATTTCTTATTACTAACAGAAATTGTGCCTTATAAAGGAGTGGACATTTGATTGCTGGGTTAGGAGTATACATGGAAGGCCCAGCTGTTCATTTTTCTACCTGCAGGCTATGCTTCCATTAGAGCTACAGCAAAGAAAAAATAGCTTGCTCAGAGGCTCTACAGAACTGATAATATGCATCTAACGTAGTCAAATGAAAGTAAGTCTTTTGTTGGCCTTCACAATACTTGACCTCAGGACATGTGGAATTGAAAGGGTAGGCTGTAGAGATGTATTCAATGTATGCCCGTGGGGTTACCACCTCTCTTTCCATTTCCCTTCCCAAGATTTATGTGGTACCAAGAACACTGGAAGGTATAGCTTCTGAGTACAAACTGATTACATGTGTCAGTCTCCGAGGTTAGAGAGTCGCATCAGCTCTGGATTTCTATGAGCTGAAGCCCAGGTGCTGGGGTAAGCGTGGCGGCAGGAGGTGGCATATGCTTTTCCCGCTGCTAACGCTTTCTCCCATGTGGAGGGATCTCCACTCAGATAATACATCTGGCTCATCTTCACCCCCTGTTAACCTTTGACAAGAGGATTGGTTATGACTTACTTTTATTTTTGAATTCTGAAGGAGACTGTATTTCCCCAACTATGTGTCATGGTACCCTGGAGTGCCACAGCAAACTCACGGGGACCCTGTAGAATACGTTCAAGGGAAGCACGGTGACACTTATGAGGCACCCAGCTTACTAATACTGGTGAGTTATTTGGACCTAATTTACTTAACACATAGAACTGTTAGGCATTTCTTTTGACTGAGAGGCAAAGCATGCTGAGGTACTAAGGGTGCTGCAAGCCAAGAAAGTTTGGTGACCTCTAGCTCAGCACCTTCCCTTTCTCTCTGGAGCCATCATGCAGACAGAGAACCTGCACTCTGCTCTGCTCTTTCCACAGAGAGGAGCCTGCACCTTCCTGCACCGCCCATCACTAGGTAAGCCTGTCTAATTCCAGGGTCCATATTTGAAACCTGTTTGCCCACAGATATAAGCCGCACTCCTCAATATCTGCTTTATTACTCATAAAGGTAATACGTTACACCTCCAAATCCTGACTCCTCTGTCTCGCTTTTCCTCAGGCAGGGTGAGACATGCTATTTATTGGGTCCTTCTCGAATCCCCACAGAGGCAGGTCAAAGCCTCAGGAAATTCAGGAGGCTGTACCCTGCACTTTCTTACCCACACAAACAACTTTCAAGCAGGAGAGTTATGGCCTCACTTTCTTTATCATTTAGGTCCTTAATTTTACAGATTTGCCCTTCAGCAGAACTTTATTCACCTTTAAAATAAAATCCCTCAAAATAAATCCCAACCTGCAATTTTAGGTATCATATCACCAAGGAGAGGTAAGGGACATAGAAACGCGGACTAGACAAGCATAAACCGCATTCGAGCAGTTTAATCTTAAAAACATAGTTTTATTAACAAACTGAATGGATGAACTTTACTAAGTGACAATTCTTTTTCAAAAAGGCTTTTGGAAACAATACCTGGGATACTTTGGTATCTTTTATTACTAATTGTAAACTAACCTTTTACTCACAGGAAATCTTAATTTAGCATTGGAAGTGCCTGACCTCAACTAACTCCTTACTGCTCAGCCTCCTCCTAATGTTGCTCGGTATCAGCCACAAAGATTAAATTCATAATCTTTCATGCCAAACTCAAGAAGACACTTCAGTTTGCTTTCTCAATCTTCTTGCTTTCAAAACTCTTTTTCTTTATTTATAGAAGAAAAATAACAAACCAACTTTGTAACAAGTTAAGTTATTCTGTGCTTCCCCCACCTTCAAAACTAGGGGGCACAATTCTCATCCATAACAGCTCCTTTCTCATCCTTCACCAGGTCATTCAGCTGGAAGGACATATATTTTGATGAGCATATAACTTTATTTAGTATGTAAAATTTATTATTTACTCCCTAGCTACTTTCCAAAAGAAGTTAAGGTAGCTTGGAGTAAAACATAAAACCGCTTATTTCTGTAACATCTACTTTCATCATAAAGAAATAGTGTCAATTCATCAGCTGTTTCACATTTTGAGTTTGCCAGCAACTTCCTATGACTACGTGGGATATAAATTTAAACAAGAATGAGACTAGAAGCATGTGGGCTGATGAAAAGAAGTTGAAAGGTTTGATATTTAGGCTTCTCTGATTCTCTCCAAAGTAGAAGCTGGTGGGTGTCCCCAAAATTGTTTCCATCACTAATTCAAAACCGATTTACTGACCACCTACTGTGTGTGAGACACTAGGAGCCAATAAAGCCCAGCGGCCCAAGCCAGAGACAGACAGAGGGCATTGCACCCACACGTGAGGCCTGTCACACTAAACTCCACAGTTCTGGGGGGTGGGGGTCTCCAGGGTCCTTGTAAGGGGGGAGATCTATGAGGGCTTCAGAGTAGAACTTTGATTTTATTTACAAATTAGGTTTCTGAGTAAGATTTCATTTAGGGTAAAAAAGTTTCTTTTAAAAATAAAAGGTCTGGAAGATGGCCAAATAGGAACAGCTCCGGTCTACAGCTCCCAGTGTGATTGACGCAAAAGACGAGTGATTTTTGCAACTGAGATACCTGGTTCATCTCACTGGGACTGGTTAGACAGTGGGTGCAGCCCATGGAGGGCGAGGTGAAGCAGGGCAGGGCATCGCCTCACCCAGGAAGTGCAAGGGGTCGGAGGATTTCCAATTCCTAGTCAAGGGAAGCCGTGACAGACTGTTCTTGGAAAAACAGGACACTCATGCCCAAATACTGCACTTTTCTCAGGGTCTTAGCAACCAGCAGACAAGGAGTTTCTCTCCCATGCCTGGTTTGGTGAGTCCCATGCCCACAGAGCCTTGCTCACTGCTAACGCAGCAGTCTGAGACCAAAGTGTGAGGTGGCAGCCTGGCTCGGGGAGAGGCGTCTGCTGTTGCTGAGGCTTGAGTAGGTAAACAAAGCAGCTGGGAAGCTTGAACTGGGCGGAGCCCACTGCAGCTCAAAAAGGTCCACTGCCTCTAGACTCCACCTCTGTGGGCAGAGCATAGCTGAACAAAAGGCAGCAGACAACTTCTGCAGACAAACTTCCCTGTCTGACAGCTCTGAAGATAGGAGTGGTTCTCCCAGCATGGCGTATGAGCTCTGAGGAAGGGCAGACTGCCTCCTCAAGTGGTCCCTGATCCCTGTGTAGCCTAACTGGGAGACAACCCCCAGTAGGGGTAGACAGACACCTCATATAGGCGGCTCCCCATCAGGGACAAAGCTTCCAGAGGAAGGATCAAGCAGCAATATTTGCTGTTCTGCCTCTGCTGGTGATACCCAGGCAAACAGGGTCTGGAGTGGACCTACGGCAAACTCCAACAGACCTGCAGCTGAGGGAGCTGACTGTTAAAAGGAAAAGTAACAAACAGAATGGAATAGCATCAACGTCAACAAAAAAGACATCTACACCAAAACCCCATCTGTAGGTCACCATCATCAATGACCAAAGGTAGATAAAAATGGGGAGAAACCAGAGCAGAAAAGCTGAAAATTCTAAAAATCAGAGTGCCTCTTCTCCAAAGGATCACAGCTCTTCGCAAGCAATGGAACAAAGCTGGATGGAGAATGACTTTGACGAACTGACAGAAGAGGCTTCAGAAGGTGGGTAATAATGAACTTCTCCAAGGTAAAAGAGCATGTTCAAACGCATCGCAAGGAAGCTAAAAACCTTGAAGAAAGGTTAGACGAATGGCTAACTAGAATAAACAGTGTAGAGAAGAGCTTAAATGACCTGTGGAGCTGAAAACCATAGCACGAGAACTTAGTGATGCATGCACAAGCTTCAATAGCCAATTCAATCAAGTGGAAGAAAGGGCATCAGTGATTGAAGATCAAATTAATGAAATAAAGTGAGAAGTTTAGACAAAAAAGAACAAAAAGAAACAAACAAAACCTCCAAGAAATATGGGACTATGTGAAAAGACCAAATCTATGTTTGACTGGTGTACCTGAAAGTGATGGGGAGAATGGAACCAAGTTGGGAAACACTCTTCAGGATATTATCCAGGAGAACTTCCCCAACCTAGAAAGGCAGGCCAACATTCGAATTCAGGAAAAACAGAGACCACCACAAAGATACTCCTCAAGAAGAGCAACCCCAAGACACATAATTGTCAGATTTACCAAGGTTGAAATGAAGGAAAAAGTGTTAAGGGCAGCCAGAGAGAAAGGTCGGGTTACCCACAAAGGGAAGCCCATCATACTAACTAGTGGATCTCCCAGCAGAAACCCTACAGGCCCGAAGAGAGTGGGGGCCAATATTCAACATTCTTAAAGAAAAGAATTTTCAACCCAGAATTTCATAGCCAGCCAAACCAAGCTTCATAAGTGAAGGAGAAATAAAATCCTTTACAGACAAGCAAATGTTGAGAGATTTTGTCACCACCAGGCCTGCCTTACAAGAGCTCCTGAAGCAAGCAGTAAACATGGAAAGGAAAAACCGGCACCAGCCACTGCAAAAACATGCCAAATTGTAAAGACCATCGATGCTAGGAAGAAACTGCATCAATTAACAGGCAAAATAACCAGCGAACATCATAATGATAGGATCAAATTCACACATAACATTAACCTTAAATGTAAATGGGCTAGATGCCCCAATTAAGAGAGACAGACTGGCAAATTGGATAAAGGGTCAAGACCCATCAGTGTGCAAATTCAGGAGACCCATCTCATGTGCAAAGACACACATAGGCTCAAAATAAAGGGATGGAGGAAGATTTACCAAACAAATGGAAAGCAAAAAAAAGCAGGGGTTGCAATCCTGGACTCTGATAAAACAGACTTTAAACCAACAAAGATCAAAAGAGACAAAGAAGGCCATTACATAATGGTAAAGGGATCAATTCAACAAGAAAAGCTAACTATCCTAAATATATATGCACCCAATACGGGAGCACCCAGATTCATAAAGTAAGTCCTTAGAGACCTACAAAGAGACTGAGACTCCCACACAATAATAATGGGAGACTTCAACACCCCACTGTCAATATTAGAAAGATCAATGAGACAGAAGGTTAACAAGGATATCCAGGACTTGAACTCAGCTCTGCACCAAGCAAACCTAATAGACATCTATAGAACTCTCCACCCCAAATCAACAGAATATAAATTCTTCTCAGCACATTGCACTTACTCTAAAATTGACCACATAATTGGAAGTAAAGCACTCCCCAGCAAACGTAAATGAACAGCAATCACAACAAACTGTCTCTCAGATCACAGTGCAATCAAATTAGAACTCAGGATTAAGAAGCTCACTCAAAACCGCACAACTGCATGGAAACTGAACAACCTGCTCCTGAATGACTACCGGGTAAATAACAAAATGAAGGCAGAAATAAACACGTTCTTTGAAACCAACAAGAACAAAGACAACATACCAGAATTTCTGGGACACATTTAAGCAGTGTGTAGAGGGAAATTTATAGCACTAAATGCCCACAAGAGAAAGCTGGAAAGATCTAAAATCGACACCATAACATCACAATTAAAAGAACTAGATAAGCAAGAGCAAACACATTCAAAAGCTAGCAGAAGGCAAGAAATAACTAAGACCAGAGCAGAACTGAAAGAGATGGAGACAAAAAAAAAAAAAAAAATCAATGAATCCAGGACCTGGTTTTTCAAAAAGATCAACAAAATTGATAGACCGCTAGCAAGACTAATAAAGAAGAAAAGAGAGAAGAATCAAATAGATGCAATAAAAAATGATAAAGGGGATATCACCACCGATCCTACAGAAATACAAACTACCATCAGAGAATACTATAAACACCTCTATGCAAATAAACTAGAAAATCTAGAAGAAATGGATAAATTCCTGGAAACAAACGCCCTCCCAAGACTAGACCACGAAGAAGCTGAATCTCTGAATAGGCCAATAACAGGCTCTGACATTGAGGCAATAATTAATAGCCTACCAACCAAGAAAAGTCCAGGACCAGACGGATTCACACCTGAATTCTACCAGAGGTACAAAGAGGAGCTGGTACCATTCCTTCTGAAACTATTCCCATCAACAGAAAAAGAGGGAATCCTCCCTAAGTCATTTTATGAGGCCAGCATCATGCTGATACCAAAGCCCGGCAGAGACACAACAAAAAAAGAGAATTTTAGACCAATATCCATGATGAATATTGATGCAAAAATCCTCAATAAAATATTGGAAAACCGACTCCAGCAGCACATCAAAAAGCTTACCCACCATGATCAAGTCGGCTTCATCCCTGGGATGCAAGGCTGGTTCAACATACGCAAATCAATAAATGTAATCCATCATATAAACAGAACCAATGACAAAAACCACATGATTATCTCAATAGATGCACAAAAGGCCTTTGACAAAATTCAATGCCTTTCATGCTAAAAACTCTCAATAATCTAGGTGTCAATGGAACATAACTCAAAATAATAAGAGCTATTTATGACAAACCCACAGCTAATATGATACTGAAGGGGCAAAAACTGGAAGCATTCCCTTTGAAAACTGGTACAAGACAGGGATGCCCTCTCTCACCACTCCTTTTCAACATAGTGTTGGAAGTTCTGGCCAGGGCAATCAGGCAAGAGAAAGAAATAACAGGTATTCAATTAGGAAAAGAGGAAGTCAAATTGTCCCTCTTTGCAGATGACATAATTGTATATTTAGAAAACCCCATCATCTCAGCCCAAAATCTCCTTAAGCTGATAAGCAACTTCAGCAAAGTCTCAGGATACAAAATCAATGTGCAAAAATCACAAGCATTCCTATACACCAAGAATAGACAAATAGCCAAATAATGAGTGAACTCCCATTCACAATTGCTACAAAGAGAATAAAATACCTAGGAATCCAACTCACAAGGGATGTGAAGGACCTCTTCAAGGAGAACTGCAAACCACTGCTCAATGAAATTAAAGAGGACACAAACAAATGGAAGAACATTCCATGATCATGGATAGGAAGAACCAATATTATGCAAGAGGCCATAATGCCCAAGGTAATTTACAGATTCAATGCCATCCTCATCTTTCTTCACAGAATTGGAAGAAACAACTTTAAAGTTCATATGGAACCACAAAAGAGCCCGCATTGCCAAGACAACCCTAAGCAAAAGAACAAAGCTGGAGGCATCACACTACCTGACTTCAAACTATACTACAAGGCTACAGTAACCAAAACAGCATGGTACTGGTACCAAAACAGAGATATAGACCAATGGAACAGAACAGAGGCCTCAGAAATCACACCACCCATCTACAACCATCTGATCTTTGACAAACCTGACAAAAACAAGAAATGGGGAAAGGATTCCCTAATTAATAAATGGTGCTGGGAAAACTGGCTAGCCATATGTAGAAAGCTGAAACTGGATCCCTTCCTTACACCTTATACAATAATTAATTCAAGATGGATTAAAGACTTAAATGTTAGACCTAAAACCATAAAAACCCTAGAAGAAAATCTAGGCAATACCATTCAGGACATAGGCATGGGCAAGGACTTTATGACTAAAACATCAAAAGCAATGGCAACAAAAGCCAGAATTAACAAATGGGATCTAATTAAACTAAAGAGCTTCTGCATAGCAAAAGGAACTGCCATTAGAGTGCACAGGCAACCTACAGAATGGGAGAAAATTTTTGCAATCTATTCATCTGACAAAGGGCTAATATCCAGAATCTACAAAGAACTCAAATTTACAAGAAAAAAACAACCCCAGCAAAAAGTGGGCAAGGGATATGAAGAGACACTTCTCAAAAGAAGACATTTTTGCAGCCACAGACAAATGAAAAAATGCTCATCACTGGCCATCAGAGAAATGCAAATCAAAACCACGAGATACCATCTCATGCCAGTAAGAATGATGATCATTAAAAAGTCAGGAACAACAGGTGCTGGAGAGGATGTGGAGAAATAGGAATGCTTTTACACTGTTGGTGGGAGTGTAAGTTAGTTCAACCACTGTGGAAGGCAGTATGGTAATTCCTAAAGGATCTAGAACTAGAAATACCATTTGACCCAGTAATCCCATTACTGGGTATATACCCAAAGGATTATAAATCACGCTACTACAAAGACACATGCACACATATGTTTATTGCCGCAGTATTCACAATAGCAAAGGCTTGGAACCAACCCAAATGTCCATCAATGATAGACTGGATTAAGAAAATGTGGCACAGATACACCATGGAATACTATGCAGTCATTAAAAAGGATGAGTTAATGTCCTTTGCTGGGACATGGATGAAGCTGGAAACCATCATTCTGAGCAAAGTATCACAAGGACAGAAAACCAAACACCGCATGTTCTCACTCATAGGTGGGAACTGAACAATAAGAACACATGGACACACAGCGGGGACCATCACACACCGGGGCCTGTTGGGGGGTGGGGGGCTGAGGGAGGGATAGCATTAGGAGAAATACCTAATGTAAATGACGAGTTGATGGGTGCAGCAAACCAACATGGCACATGTATACCTATGTAACAAACCTGCACGTTGTGCACATGTACCCTAGAACTTAAAGTATAATTTGAAAAAAATAAAATAAATAAAAGATCTGAAAAAAATTAAGTATATCAAAAGGTCTAAAAATGAAGGGATGTAGTTTGTGGAATGCAACAGCTTTAGTGGTCTGCCCTCCCTCTTACAGGTCTCCAGCTGGTTCACATATCCTTGGGTTCAGCACCAGGCACCAGGCACTACAGCACAGCTTCTCAAAGTGTGTTCCCAACCCTGGGGCACACATTAAAAATGAGAATTCCAGGTATCCCCAAAGCTCTCTCTGACTTGGGCAACTTCTTTTAAGCAATCTAGAATTTAAGATCGATTATAGAAAAGGATGTAAAATGCTAAAGAGGTTTTCCCTAATGCAGTTTACTTAGTATGTTATTGGAGTAAGTAAACACCTTTGCTGGAAAATTATATGCATTAAAACCTTGATAAATGCATTTTTCTCAGTTGCTGTCTAGACTCTTTGAAGCAGTTCGTCTTCACCTAACATAAATAGCTGTTTACCATTTGCTGTACTGCCTCCAGGGATGTGTAAACTTGCCTGAAATCTACCAGAGCCTTGTTCACAAGGACACTGGTGTCTGGAGCTGTCAGTAAGCCCGCAGCTACAGTACTAAATAGATGATGTGAAAATTAAAGACAGAAATCATAATCACGGTGAAGAGTGGCCTTTTGGCTATGATCAGTTACTTCAAGGACCTATACTTGCTCCACCAACTAAAAGGAAAAATTCACCTGCCAGTCTGATTACCTGAATTCTGAAGTCACTAAGTTCTTGGAACTCTTATGAGACCCTTCTAAAGGGACCCCTAGAAGCTGCTGTCCTCAAACGTTGTCTTAGCCCTATCCCCACCCCCATTACTACTCCTTACGTGTATAAACCACAGAGCAGGCAGCCCCATCTGTGAGCAGAGTTGCATCAGATGAAGATGTGGCACATGTGCTCCCAGTAGTTAATCGGCATAGAGTTTGGCTCCTCTGGCAGGCCCCCTTGGGGAGAATGCTTAGGTGACCTGGGGCGAAATGCCAACAGCTGCTAGCATTTCCACAGATAATCACCTGCTCATTACTGGACCCTGGCAGGGATTAACAAGACTGACAGCCATGTAAGAATCGTAGTGACTATCTGTCATCTGTTCGGCTGCCCAGCTTTGGAACCCCCTTCTCCCCACAGTCTAATGGGGACTGAGCTGGCCTGACATCATAGTTGCTGAACACTGCCAGACACTTCCTTCCCCAGGTTCTCTCACAGCAAAGACAGCTACAGAGGCCTGGCCAGTGGGCTACACCAGCCCAGGATTTAGAATCTGTGATCAGAGATGCAGGAAAACAAGTAGAAGGGAGAATTTCTCAGACAGCAGTGACAGCAGCAGCAGCAGCAGCACTCGCAGGCCTATGGCAGAGGCTAGGTCCAGTCTCACCACATAAGGGGAGGCAGTGTGTCCTTCCTGGATGGCGTCTGTGGCCTGGTCTTGCCCATAGCTGCAGCTAAACAGCCTCCTTTTTGTTCTTGCCTGTTTTCTGACCTTTGTTCTTCTGCATTCCTGGAGATTCTGGAAGTTCCCCAATAACCTTTCACTAAATTTCTGTACAGCCTAAATCAAGGTCAGTTTCTGTTGGTTGCCATTAACGATCCTGATAAGCAACCGCTAGTTTGCATGATGGCAGATCCCTCCTCTCACAGAGTGGAAAGAAACCTCTCACTTAACAATGGAGTATAAAACTGGAGGACTTCCCACACCATGCAAAGGCCCAGCTGCAAAACCATCCTCCTCAAAAAGAAGGGGGCATATTGATGGAAGCACCTACCTGTTCACAAGGATTGGTCCTAGATGACTGGCAGCAGTCTCCAAGTTTTCAATATCCCCCAGTATAAGGATGTGCCCTCTCTGAGGATATCCACAAGAATGTATTCCAGACAATAAAGTCACCAAGCACCTGAAGAATGCCCAGCTCTTAGCAATGGCCTCTCACAGGGGCTACTCTGATGGGGATACACCACTTTGGACTGCTTGTTAAACATGTCATAAGCACCCTTCATGTAGAGATTAGCAAAGAATGAAAACACTTAAAAGTTATTTTTAAGGCCCGGCATGCTGGCTCACGCTTGTAATCTCAGCACTTTGGGAGGCCAAGGCGGAAGGATTACTTGAGCTCAGGAATTCAAGACCAGCCTGGGCAACATAGCGAGACTCCGTCTCTATAAAACAAACAAGAAGAAAAAGTATTTTTATGAATAATTCTGAGCTTCTATATATTCACTAGGGAGAAATTGTAAAATCTCTTAAAGATATAAAAAAATTTTTAAACCTCGTATGTCTATCACAAGTGATCACTGTCACCACATTTGGAGTTTTTTTCCCTATACTTCTAATTTTTAAAAATAATTAAAAGAATTTTTCTCTGTGCTCTTTTCTTTAAGAATTAGGACATCCTACACAAGCACAATCTTTCCCCTGCAGAGGTCCAGCCTTTATTTTCTTTCATGTTAGAGCACAGCTGATCTGTCTCTAAAACCATTTGTCATGAGCTCAGAACTGCAGTTTGTGCCATGTTCCTTCGCTTCCTTTCACAGCATTTTGGGGTGGAGGCCCTTTCTTTTTTATTGGGGTAAAATATTCATAACATTAAATTTACCATTTTAACCACATTCAATTGTACATTTCAATGGCATTAAGTTCATAGTGTTGTGAAATCATCACCACTATCCCTCTTCAGAACATTTTATCTTCCCAAACAGAAACTCTGCACTCATTAAACACTAACTCCCCACTATCTCTGCCATCAGCCCCTGGCAACCATTATTCTACTTTCTGTCTCTGAGAATTTGACTATTCTGGGTACCTCATCTAAGCGAAATCCTACAGAATTTCTTTCGTGGACATTTATAATATACCTTGATATTTGCCACCTATGATTACGTCACGAGCATTTTCTTAGCTATTAATTATCTTTTAAAAAGTCCATTTTACTTGCCAAATATATGCAACAGTATAGATGCACCACAATTAATTTAGCCACTCTTCTATTAAATATTTGGGTTATTGCAATTTTCCCCTATCATATACAATGCTATTGTATATTTTTCATAAATCTTTGTCTGAATTACTGACTCTATTCTTAGAACAGACTCTTAGAACAAGAGTTACTTGGTAAAAAGGCATATAAACTATTCATAAACTTCATTTCATCAGCTTTGAAAAATTCAACATCAGACTCATTTCTCTAGTGCAGTAAATAAATCTAATGTTAACCACCAGAGAAATTTCTGATTCAGCTGGTTCAAGCTAAATGCCCTTCCAGGCAATCTTGTGCTCAGCAAGGTGGGAACTGCTGTTCTAGGAGGTTATCTCGCAGCCTAAACTATACATTCTGTATATAACGAAAGAACCAATTCTATGCCCCTTTTTCTGACTGCACCTTTTTCAGAGTGAGAGCTTTCTAACATGCTTACAAGAAAATCTGGAATGCTTCCACCCTGAGGTATCTGTATCTAAGTGTGTTCTGTGCTGGTTCTAGACCCCTGTAATGTCAGGCTCTAGGTTAATCGATTCAAGTCAAGCTGCTTCTATACTGATACTAATCATTCAGGGAAACTCCAAGTCTACTGTCCACTTTCCCTTTTTAGTAGTTTTGACACAGGGTCTCACTCCTGTTGCCCAGGCTGGAGTGATTGCAGTGGCATTATCACAGCTCACTACAGCCTTGGCTTTCTGGGCTCAGGTGATTCTTCTACCTCAGCCTCCCAAATAGCTGAGAATACGGGTGGGTGCCACCATGCTTGGCTAATTTTTTTTTTTAAGTAGAGATGAGGTTTTGCTATGTTGCCCAGCCTCGGCCTCCCAAAGTGCTGGGATTACAGGTATGAGCCACCACGCCTGGCCTTGTTTGTTTCTAAAGGACACACACACCCCCTTTCTTAACTGCAAGATGCTGTGGTGGTCCCTTAAGCTGAAATGAAGCCCATCTTGCTTCCTCAAGCAGCCAATTTTTTTTTCCACCAGCCACACTTGGCCAATGTCCTCACACACAACTTTTACCTATCTTCTAAAAGATAGGTCTGTTATTTTCCCAGAAATAACAGTACTAACACTTAGCACTGTGTTAGTGAATTCCTGAAAGCTAACTAGTTTTTTGTTGTTGTTGCTTTTTGTAGAGACAAGGTCTCACTATGTTGGCAAGGCTGGTCTTGAACTCCTACCCTCAAAAGGTCCTCCTGCTTCAGCCTCCCAAAGTGTTGAGATCACAGGTGTGAGCCACAGTGCCTGGCCCACTGCTTTGTCAGTATGCACTTCCCTCCAGTGATGAGCCTAAAGTGGACACAACACTTGGTTAAGGTACTGAGGTCCCAGAGATGGAAGTTGTTTTGTTATTCTGGAAGTTATTATAGCATTAAGCCTCAGAGGTATATTTTCCAAAGCAGCCACATCTTTGTGATATTAGAAATAGGTGAGATTTTGGCAAGCAAAAACTTTAAAAGGCCTAGAAAGTACAAAGTTAGGCAGCTGTTTTAGAAATTATTTTTCTGGTTCCTTTGAAGTGAGGAAGCATAACGAAAGCCAATAACTAGAAACAGGGGTGACGCTGGGGGGTTGACCACACCCAAAAGGGCCTGCGGGGTAGGGACCAGGAAAGCAATGTGGGCACGAGAGCAGCAGTTCTAACCCGCTGATAAGAGGTTCTCTGCATTCCTGCCGTCTCCTTCCCTTGGAGTGTGTCCTCTGGGCCAGGGACTGAGCTCAGCACTGAGAAAACAGAGACAAAAAAGACCCAGCCCTCTCGGAGACATTTCTCTCAAAGGATTCAGATCCAGCTGGGGACTCAAATACACACATGAATATCTGCAATACAAGGCTGTGTGTGACTGTAGGTAGTTAGGCAAAGAGGTGGGAACTCTGTGTCTGTGACCCGTCCTCCCAGGACATCAACTGTGGTCAGGACTTTCTTCTTAAGATTAACCAAAGTTCCTCATGCTGCTTCCTCCACATTAAGCCACCTGCACAAACTGAGCTAATTACAGACACCTCTCTCAGGACAAGTTGTGGTGAGAGCAATAATGTAGGCCTTAAAGACAGACGCGAAAGGGAGAAGCCAGCAGGCGGCTCCTGCGGCACCCTGTGGGGACCACTGTTTGGGGTTCTAGCATTGTCAACCTGATTTTGTCTGGGCTCGCATAGCTGGTCAGCCTATCCCACTGACTACGCTGAGTGGTGTGGCCAAACAGGAGACAGAGTTGTAGCCCTGACCCCTTCCTCTCCCTCTCAAGAGTATTCTGGAAGGATCCCACTTGTGGTCTCAGGGCTGTGCCCCACCATCCCAGGAGCCCAAACAGAAAATCTTCCAAGTTCAACTCCTGAAAGGTCCAAATATAAAAACTACTTAAATAAGGAATTTATGCATTTAAAGCTTTTCTGCCACCGTGTTCCCCTTGTGCAGACACTGATATCCACAGCAGAAGCTGCTTGTGGTACATCTGGTCCAGCCACAGCCTCACATGGAGCTGGCACCTGGAGCTGCCCACCCCCCCACAACAGCTGGCATGCCTTGCTGTAGTGCAGTGGCCAGGCCCCATGCTCACTTGCTCACACACAACCTCGCCGCTCCAAGCCAGGCTTGCCCGTGGCAGGTGTGGGATCCGGGCCGGTAGCATGAGCTGAGTGCAGCCTGCTGGGCTGAGTGGACGGAATAAGCCTAGCGGGCATGAGCAAAACTCAAGCAGAGGGGCCACCAGCCACAGAGGTTTCTGGCTGGCACAGCAACATCCTAAGGCTCCTGTGACATTATTTATCTCCAATTTACAGATAAGGTAACTGGTGTTAACTCCCTTGCCTGGTTGCACAGCTAATTAGCAAAGCAAGGAGCACCCTGGGTCTGTCTGCCACACATGTGGCTCTTCCTACCTGGGTGAGACAGCCAACATCAGCCCTGATGACCGCCCCAAGGCTCACTGCGTCCAGGACTGCAACTTCTCACCCCCAAACACAGGGGAAAAAGCTCCACCTATATAGGAAAGATTTTCTCCCCTTTTTTATTGTTGTTGGCAGGGACTAAAATGTATGAGGGGAATAAAATATTTTACTACGTCAATAAAAATTTATGTTGCAAAATGGAGAAAGACAGGCTTGGGGTGAATTTCTCTGTAGTGGTTTCTAAAAATACATGTCAGTTCCAAAAGCTAAAAAAAGAAAGATGAAAGGAAAGCTAAGGATAGGCATGCAGGGGAGAGAAGGCTGCCCTGTGTTTATATATCCAGTTTTCCAAGGCTCTGACTCTGCTCTGCAGTGTCTGTTCGACTTCTGGGAGCATGGCTTGACCTACCCAGGACGCTTCACACTGAAGTGATGCATGTACTGCTTCCAAGATCTGAGGCCAGGCTGCTCACAAAGAAAACCCGTTACTGTGCATAAGCTACTCAACCACCTTATGTCCTGGTTTTCTCATTAATAAACCTTATGTCCTGGTTTTCTCAGTAATAAAATGGAGATATTAATGCAATCTTGCAGGGAGAATGAGAGAAGAGAACAGAAAAGCAAAACCCAATTCCTGGCAGCTAGTGAACACTGAGTGAACCACATCTGGATTTAATTCCCATCAACAGGAATATATCTAGAGGACAGCGAGGAGACAAAACCCTTGGGAGGCCACCTTTGGGATTAAAAATAGTGAAGAAAACACTGAGAAGCCAAGAACCCAGACTATGAGAGAAAGGAGGCTGCAATAGAACACAGAACTACAGAGGACAATCACATGTGTTATCCTAATTGGAATCTAAAACAGTCTGGTAGGGTAGGCAGGCAAGTGTCAACATCTCCCAGCATTGGTAGAGAAGAGCGACTTGCCTGAGGCCACAGGGCTAATAAGCAGATGGGTGGGGCTATCACTCACTCACCTGGGAATTTTCAAGCATCTCATGTTTTAGGGAACAAAGGAATGAGTCGTGAGTTAAACAGATGTAGTTTTTTACTTCATGAAAACTTTGCTTCATTGGAAAATGCAGGCATTAACTTAAAAAAAAAAATAAAGTATAAGAACTCCTACATAAGGAATAACGGTATAAAGCAGAAGTATTTAACAGATTATTAGTAACTATATGGTTCCTACATTCCAGAGAGCTTCAAGATGCCACAAGAGCTAGAGATTGAAAACGTAATTTTGACAAAATCTGAAAAGATCTAGATAAGGAAAATTAGGGGAAAAGAGTAAGGATATAAGTAGTTCTCAGAAGGGTTAAGATCTGTTTAAAAAATCTTTTTCTGATTATAAAAATAAAACACATTCATACGGAAACTATAAGAAGGTGATAAAGTTGAAAATCATAATCACCTATGATTATACTCTCCAAAGATAATCAGTAACATTTTGATGTATTTCCTTTGAGGATTTTTCCCTTGCATATTTATATTTTTATACATAATTGGGATCTTACTGTATATACAATTTTGAGCCTGATTTTTCCATTTATTATATTGCATCATTAAATATCCTTTGAAAACATGATTTTAATAGCTGCATAAATAGTTCATTTAACCTTCCTCCTGGCTGCACTGGTAAGTGTTCAACGTCCAGATCGAAGGAACAAAGAGCTGTCATGCTTGCACTAGCCAGACTGTGTTTGGGGCACTGTGTTCCCACACCTGAGAGCAACATCTCGAGTGGGACATTGTCCAAGAAAATTTCATCCTCAGAGCGTCCTGGAGGAAAAGCATTCACAAACCACTTTTTGGTCATCAAATCATTTGTTCCTGCCTCAGGAGTGAGACATGAGGACTGTTTTGTTTGGATTTGAGAAGACTTAGCAGGCACTTGAGACCTCTCTACAAACATGTTAAGAAACTTAAGTGAAAGAGAGAGTGTGTTGATTCAGTTTTGCCCTAGAGATCGAGAACTAGGAAGGCTCTTGGATGTTCCGAAGAGGCAGCAGTTAGACTTCACAGAAAGAAGCTCTTGCTTCTTAACAACTGGAGCCAAAATAGAGAGTGAGCTCCTGTCATGTGCAGCATTCCAGAATGGATCTGAAAACTGCTCACCAGAGGCATGGCAGAGGAGATGTCCGGCTGTGGGCGGGAGTTCTCGAGGAGTTGGGGGAAAGATGGAGCACAGCAGAGTAGGGGTAAGAATGAGCAGTTAAGGGATGAGGTGGGAGGGGAGTGCGCCCCCCATCAGCCTGTCTCACCTACGCAGCACCGCTGAACTGAGACACAGTGACTCAGAACTTCTAGCCATTCAATGGCCTGTCCAAGTCTCACTAGAAGTATGGACAAGGCTGAGACTATGGTTTCTAAATTCTCAAGTCCCATTCTAGTGATCCTCCTCCTTCACCAAAGCACAGGGAAAATGCAAAACGATGGCAGGAAAAAATCAAACGCAGACACGTAGTTAGCTTTCTCCCCAGCCACCCTCTGGCCACGCACCTTTAACTCTATAATGTCAGCTTCCTCTTTGGTCAAAGGAAAGGAGCATCCTTTGAGGATCAACACCCGAGGAGGAGACCTGTTAATGCAGGACCACCTTATTCTCTCGTGGGCCCAGAGGGAGGCTGGTGTAACTCAATCAGCCAGATGACGCGCAAATGGGTGAAGCAAAATGCATAGAAAGGATGAAGGCAACAGGTGTGTGGGTCTCAGCCACTGTGGTGGAAAAAGCTTTCACAAAGCTTCTGTGGTAAAGCTACAACTGCAAAGACATCATGGTGCATAAAAATACGTCAAAGATTGCTCACTCCTGAGCTGAAACCTAAGAGTAGCTTAGCCCCCTTTGTCTCCATATGATATTCTGATACAAGTGGCATGCCAAGTCTTGCAGTGTGGACGCTGTGTGTCCACATGAACAGCATTTTCATTCTCTACCTCACCCAAGCTGACTGAGCATGTGTTCCCGTCACATTCACCACACAGGTGATGCTCCACGCCAGGAATCCGGGAAAGGGGAACAAAATGTATATGTGGATGAGTGGATGGTGGGGCCAGGGGCCACATTCCAATGCTTACAATCAGAGACGACTAGAGAACACTATGGCTGTTCTCCCCTGTGAGAATGGCAAGAGACCTGAGAGATCCCCTAGGCCAATGTCCCCAGTTGAAAGGGAAGGGCTGAACAATGAAATGACTTGCAGTCACAAGTCACCAAGAGCTGGCTATAATTTAATCTTGTGTTTCACAGCCCAGCAGTGCAAGGTTTTGAGCAAATGAGTAACACTTGGGGAGAATTTTAACTAGGGGATTAAAAAGCAGAGCCAGGTGACGACTAACCAAAGAACTTGTAAGAATATGATTTGTCAAAAAATGTCAGCTCATGGTATTCAGAAGCCGAGGCGTGGCCAGGCACAGCAGCTCATGCCTGTAATCTCTTTCACCTTGGCCTCCCAAGGTTTGAGTTTGGGAGGCCGAGGTGAGCGTACTGCTTGAGCCCAATAGTTTGAGACCAGCCTGGGCAACACAGCAAGACCTAGTCTCTCAAAAAAAAGAGGAGTAATGAGTGTACATGCACAAATGAAGTAATCCAGGATATCCTCAGAACTGGAAATGTGTTCCCGAGCACAGTAAAAAAATGTGAGCAACGCCATTCTAGAAATACTTTTCACATAGGCTACAGCTTCTCTCTCTGTGAGTTTAACATGTCCTTCCTTTTAGATTAAATGCAAATGCATAAAGTTAACCAATCATGCTCATAACACACTGTCTTATGAAGACAGGGACATGTGTAATTACTACCAGCATTTCAATAGGGACTACTGTGTCACAAATGACAGATAGCTAAGATGGTTGAGGAGTGGATAATGAATCAATCTATTTAGTCAACATTATTATGCTTAAAGGGAAGTCAGAAACTCCCCAAATGATTCTTGTGTTGTGGAAAGCCTGTCAAATCAAAATATTCTTAATGTGAAATTAAGAAGAATTTTGCTGTTTGTAGATACCCAGGCAAGGAGAATGAAAATGATATGTAGATAACACACCATTGTTAGATTTATTATCCAAACAAGAGCTTTTAATCCACCAAGGCTTAAAAACACATAAAAGGAGGGTGGTAAATTTCACTTTACTGATGCACTCACTGTGGAATGCCTGGTTCAGAATCACATCAAGGATTATGTCATGCCCTTTTTCAGATAGTTAATGAACCTTTGAAGTAAGAGCTTTTCTATTCTTTTCACACCAGATACTAGTCTTTATTTGAAGGCTGATTCTTGCTAATACCCGATTTGCTTAATGAACATTGAATAGTTGGTCAATAATATTTCAATTGTGATATGATCTTTTTCCACTCTACTAAAAAGGTTAGTTAGCATCCTCGGTTACTTTCCTTGAAACAGACACCCACTGATGTAGATTTGCATATAGAGGCAACTGGAAACCAAAACAGGCCAGTGTGGGGGCTCCCAGGGTAAGTGGGCACCTGAAAGTGGGGTCAGTATAAGCGATGCTGGAGCTGGAACAGCTGAGATTAGCTTTTATAGATTAAGCTGGGAGGGGAGGGAGTAGGACTTCAGTGATAAAACAAGCAGGTAAGGAGGTAGAGGAAGATAAAGGATAAAAGGAGATGGGCCTGCTTGCAAACCTTAAACACCATCCAATTAATAGTAACTATGACATTAACAGTACACAGGATGTAATTCCTTGCTTTTAGCATGTTAATATGATGCCAGGTGCATTCAAATTAATATCTACATTGTCTACACACACACACACACACACACACACACACACAGCCTGTATGAGCATTTTAAAAATCCTGGGAGGATATATGAGAAGCAGGTGAGATGGTGATTTCCAGATGTTGGAAGACACAGGAATGTACTTTTCATCTTAAATCTTTCTGTATTTCTTGGACTTTAGCCAGACATGGGTATGTTATGCAAAACATTGTACATCTACAATTATTAAATATTAGTTGCTAATTATTTTTATTACCACTAACCACGTACATTTTGTCTACCAGTTACTCATCAATTCTTTCCCTTTAAAAGGTAAATGAATCTCAAAAATGAGAGATGTTCAAGACTCTGTAAGTCATGTAGTCCATCTTCTTCAGAAAATGATGGCTCTTCTCAGGGCAACAGAACAGATCCATCAGCCTCTACACTGGTTCGTGATGAGGGAGCCCAGGGGAGGGGAGGCAAAGCCACTGAACAGAAAGAGAAACTAGGATGGGTGTGGTGGCTCACACCTATAATCCCATCATTTTGGGAGGCCAAAGTGGGATGATTGCTTCAGGAGTTCCAGAACAGCTTGGATAGCAAAAGACTCCATCTTTACGAAAATTTTAAAAAGGAAACAGGGGGATTAAAAGTTCCAGGGTAGAGCACACAAAGCTACATGCAGGGTTGAAAGCAAAATCACAAAAATGAGTGCTGAAGAGAGCTAAGGATTAAGAGATGTTAGAATCAGCTATATAGTGAGGCCAAGTCTACATATGTGTGGTTATATGCTCAATTTATTTATTTATTTTTAAAACAGCCAAATTCAAGAGCAATAAATGCTCAACTTAAATGTTTGTGTGTCAAGATGGAAGCTCCATAAAGGGTAAATATAACTCATCGATTTTGGTGGCCATATTTTCATACTGAAGAATTTCTTGGGCAAAATGACTATTTCATCAAATGTGTGAGAGTTAGATAATGGGGTTTACGTGTGTGTAAATTCTTTTCAATATAGCCAAAATTTTCTTTTCACTATAGCCAATTCTTTTTCACTATAGTCAAAAAAACCCACTTCATAACAAATCTCTTTGACTTCTGCTCAAGATAGTCCAACAGGGCTTCCTCCTGCTTATAGAATAAAACCCCAACCCTGTAAGATGGCCCTCAAGGCCCCACCCAGTCTGGCCCTTTCCTTTTCCTCCAGGCTCAAGATTCACCTCCTCCAGCAGCCGCACTTGCCTTCCTTCTGCCCTGTGTTTAGTGAACTCACCTTACAGATCTTCACTCAGGTCGCACTGATCACCCATCTAAATAAGATGCTTATTTCTAGTTACATGCTCTTACTGGATCATATTCCTGTCATCCCAGGACTTCTCTCAATTTGAAGCACATCTTTTATATGTGCTGTCATATGTCACTCTCTCCCACTAGATTGTAAATTCCATGAGAACAAAAACCATTCCAATTTTACTTCTATCATTTTCCCAGAACCCAGCATGATGTGTGGCATGCAGTAGGTGCTCACTATAAAAAAACTTGGGGGCACAAGGCTACCATCATGGAAGGATAAGGTATTTCTTGAGTAGAGAATCCATGTATGACCATATGCAGGTACCCAGATGTGGCTTATCAAGGCCAGCCCTGCAGGAATTCCCCATCTACTAAAAGAAGGGCCTTCATGGGGAGCATTAGCCTTCCCCATCTTTATGAGCTCCCAACTCTAAGAAGAAAGAGGACTTGAGCACCACACATACTATTTCCTCTTCCTCATTAGATTTCTCCTGGAGGGAACCTACTCTTAGATACTGATTAGATTTCTGCCCTTCTAACTTCATGCAAAACAAAAATCAAAAACAAAAACAAAAAAACCCAACAACAAACAAGCAAAACAAACATAAAGCCCTGTAGAAACATAACTAGTTGTTACAGTACATAGCTAGTCAGGTATGAGCTGGGCAAGAGAGGGCTCCTCAGCCCCTGCCACATACACCAGGAGTGTAGGGTGATCATCAGGTGATGGTCAGGTTGTTAACTCTCTCTCTAAACGAATAGTTGGTCACAGCTGGCACCAGGGAACGGCAGTCTCCTAATACATGGGAAACACCTGAAACTGGTGAGCAGCGGCTTCTGGAGAAGATCTCAGGAGTGGGGAGAAGGACTGCAATGCCCCAGAAATATGTCAGCGTATAAGATCCCAAGTCAAGAGGTCAAGCCGCACACGTGGTCTCTCAAGTCGCCTACGTGGTCTCTCAAGTCGCCTGCTTGGCCCTCTTCCAAGTGTCCTTTCCTTCCTTTCATTACTGCTCTAAAGCTTTTTAATGAACTTTAGCTCCTGCTCTAAAACTTGCCTTGGTCTCTCCTTCTGCCTTATGCCCCTGAGTCAAATTATTTCTTCCGAGGCAGCAAGATTTGAGGTTGCTGAAGACTCATACAGACAACTACCACTGCTTACATAATGATATGAGATAAAGTTCCAGCATAAATAATGTAGAAAAAAGGTTTCACTAGTATTGAAATACATTTAAAAACGGTAAGGAAAATATTAAATTCATATGTAATACATAAATTATTTCATAATTCATGTAGGGAACAAAATAGGAAAAGTTATAGGGTCTAGTGTGGCCATTTGCAGCCTGGTCTAAGGTTATTGTGGGATGAGACAGTCTTCAAAATACACATATAACATTTTAGAGTCTCAATATCAATGGCACTCACATCCACATTCTTTCAATAGTTCTCTTATAGTCTGTATTTCAACATGACTTCAGGAGTTGGCTGCTTAGAACATAAGGACTAAAGCCTGGCTTGTTTTGTGCCAGTCACTTTCTTTTATGGTCAAAGAAGCTGCTTTAGATGATTAAATATTATGTGTTACTCAGGGGAAAAGAATGGTAATATAACACATAAAGCAATCATTGGGTCAGATTATTTATTTATTTATTTTTGTTTTGTTTTAAGACAGGGTCTGGTTCCTTCACCCAGGCTGGAGTGCAGTGATACAATCTCAGCTCATTGCAACCTCCACCTCCCAGGCTCAAGTGATCCTCCCACCTCAGCCTCCTGAGTACCTGGGACTAAAGATGCACGCCACCATGCCTGGCTGATTCCTGAAATTTTTTTGCAGAGATGAGTTTTTGCCATGTTGCCCAGGCTGGTATCAAACTCTGCAGCTCAAGCCACCTGCCTGCCTTGAACTCCCAAGGTGCTGGGATGACGGGTGTCAGCCACTGCACCTGACCTAGAGTATTAATTAAAGGCTAGAAAGAGTAAATATCTAGCATGTTTTAAAAACATAACCTACAAATATAACTATGCTACTGGAAGTATGCATAATTTAACTACTCCCTCCCTTTTGGCTGAGTTGTTAGGCAAAATCTACAAACGACATCTTTTATTTTGTTAGAGACAGGGTTTGGCTCTGTCACCCAGGCAGGAATGCAGTGGTGTGATCATAGCTCACTGTAACCTCAAACCTCCTGGGCTTAAGGCTTCCTCCTGCCTCAGCCTCCCAAAGAGCTAGGACTACAGGTGCATGTCACCACACCTGGCTCAATTTTTTTTAACTTTTTTTTTGTAAAGAGGAGGTCTTTCTATGTTGCCCAGGCTGGTCTCAAACTCCTGAACTCAAATAATCCTCCTGCTTTGGTGCCTCAAGCTGCTAGGAAGTCAGGTGTGAGCCAAAAGAGATCTTTTTCAGGCACAGATCACACCAGCTTTAATTACTCGTGGAAAAGTCTACTTTGATCTGAAAACCATGCATGTAACATTATTCAACATATTGTACTATTATAACCTTTAGAAGAAATTAAACATTGTACAAATACAAAGTTCTATAATGGTATTGGATAAAACATCTAAGGCACGGAAGACTTTCAAATATATCCTCCATTTTATAAAGGGCAAAAAATGAGATGATACAGGGAAACTGATTAGTAGAAACACACACAACCAACAAGCATTATTGCAGGCGACAGCTTCCAAGTTTCTCACTCACTTCTTAGCATAGAACACTCTCTGTGGGAAAGATTAGAAACTGAAGGACAAAAATACACTCACTCCATTCTCTCTCTACCTTTTCTTCTATCATTCCTTTTCTCTGTTTGCCCACATATTCTGACCTCAAAATTATAATTTATTTAATAATGCAAAAGGCAAGATTTATTACTGGTTCTTTCTCACCTAATAAAATTAACTTCTTTTAAATAAGGTACAAAAAGGAAATAATAAAATAAAGGCAATGTTGCTCATCAATAAGTAGATAGCATTGACTTCTTCTGGATATATCTATCAAATAAGAATCTAAGTTCACTCTATTGCTACAATAATTTAAATCCCATGGTGGAAAAGGAACATAAACTCTTCATTGATTTATGGGCCTCATATCTTCTGGGATGTGTCGCCAATTTATGTGCTATATCCTGGGGTGTTAGCACCTGGGGTTGGATAGAGGTGAAAGATAATGGCTTGTAAACAGGCAGCTCCCTGTTGACTACTCGCCTCAGGAAGCTCTTGCCATTCGCTATATATTTCAGAAATTGTATGCAGAAAGCTGTGCTTACAAATGCACTACAGGAAAGGTCAGCTCTGGAAAATTTCAGACATTTCTGAAACGTGCATGTAGCAACCTGATTATACCACACACAGTCATGGTATCTAGATTTGAGATAAAAATAAAATTAGAGCAAGAAACGATTTAAAAGTGTAAAACTTTGCATCATAGGCAGCTAACGTACCATTTTAAGAGTAATCGAAGGGTCAATAATGAATGGTGACAATCTGATATTATGGTGTGAACTGATAATGACATCTGACCATGTTAGTTATTAGAAGGAACAAGGGATTTTCATAATGTTTATATTTTGTATTAAATGTAAGTTGCTTCAGCCCTACCCTAACATTTAGAGATGATGTCATGGACATTCATAATTTGGTGCTGAATATTCACGGATGGGCCTGCCAAGACCACTGGCGACATTTCCCAACAGTCCTGCTCTCAGGTTGGCACAGGGACCAGCAGGTGCGCCAATGCCCTGACTCCCTCAGCCCTCTCTCATGACAGACTTCTCACTCTCATGGCAGTGAAATGGCAGGTAACGATCGATTTCACCTGAACCAGTGGTTTCAGAGTTTTTCAGGGCCAGAGATCTCGTTTAAAGAAAGTTCACACACACACACACACACACACACACACACACACACACACACACATATATATATGGGGGGGTTTCTGATTTATTTAAAAAATAAATAAATCTCACAAGAAAACTAAAACACTGAAGGCTTGAGTTTTCCCTGGAGCTGCTTGCTAGAGCACAGCCCTGCTCTGAGGGAAAAATATTCTTTACCTAGAAAGGACATGAAATTTCATGAACTCAAATTTTAAAATGCATGATCCATTAAGAAAAAGTTGACAAACTGGGCTTCATCAAAATGTATAACTTTTGCTCTTCATACACTATTAAGAAAGTGACAAAACAAGACACGAACTAGGAGAAAGTGTTTGTAAATCAAAGATCTGATAAAGGATATGTACAGACTATTTAAAAAATTCCCACAACTCAATATAAGAAAACTCAATTAATAAAATGTAAAATATATTACTGGTTTGAATAGGCTTTTCACCATAGAAGACAGATGAATGGCTAACAAGCACTTGAAAAGATGCTTGAATCATTAGTCAATAGGGAAATATAAATTACAATAGCGTGAAATAACACTATACATCCACTACAATGGTCATTTTCCAAAAGACTGACAATACAGGTGTTGGTGAGGATGTGAAGAAACTATAACCTCAAATGTTGCTGGTGGGAAGATAAAATGGCACAGCCACTTTGGAAAACAGTTTGGCAGTTTCCTATAAAGTTGAACACACACTTACCATATATCTCAGTAATCTCACTCCTAGGTCTTTACCCAAGAGAAATGAAAACACATGTCCATACAAAGCCTTGAAAGCAAATTTTACAGCAGAATTATTTATAATAGCTCCAAACAGGAAATAATCCAAATGTCCATCAACTGGCGAATGGATAAACAAAATGTGTTATATTCATACTATAAAATGGGACATTATGCAGACGGGGAGTAAACACTGCAAAGCATCTGAAAAAGGACTTGTATCGAGAATACATAAAAAACTCTTGTAAGTCAGTAAACCAGCTGACATCTCTCTTCCTCAATGTGACTTCCTTAAACACTCTGACCCATCACAATTGCTTCTTTCCCCGAATTTACTGTCAATAAGCTTCACTGGGTTTTTTTCTTGTAAAATATTTCAGATCAGCTCCTGGTGGGGGTGAGGGAGTGTAACTGCATTAGTGTGGAGCAACATAATACATCAGTGGGCTGGGATGGGATGTGACTTCCCAAAGCTGAGATGGGCTCACTGATAAGAGGTGTCTGCCACTGTCTTGGCCACTTGACCCAAAACTCCAGAGCACCTCAAAATCTAGGCACCAATGCAAATCCAAAATTGCTTCCCAAGATCCCATAGCTGAAAAAGTTTCTGGGAATGGCTTTTTTCTTAGTCTTTCAAACTTCCTTGGGTATTGTGTGTTGCCTCAAAAACACCCACGTCACTCCTCCTACACCTGTGTTTACACATCTCTGAATCCCCCATGATGCCTAATACAGTGTTCAAAACATAGCTCAGAACGGACAACATCACTGGACACTCCCAAACACGGAGTGGATTTGGTTCATAGTGCCTACTGCCCATGGGTTTAAGCAGGCTCACCCATGAATATTCAGCACTGAGAAAAGATGATGAAGTCCTGGAAATTAATAACACTGCCCTCAAGTTCAGGTAGTTATTTTGATTCTGTTAGGCTGAAGACGAAATCGTATACCTGAGTCTCTCCTGGAAAGAAAAAAGTGGGAAGGAAGTGCCAGGAACCTTGAGATAATTACCAAAAGAGAAAATAAGAGAAATACCCTCAAGTGAAGGAGGTATATATATGAAGAAAAACATAACTGACAGTCTGTCTTTGTGGCAACTAGGGAATCTCCTGCATAGGACATCAGGGAAATGACATACTTTCTCCACAGGATCCCCAGTGATGAGTGGAAACTGTCGCTATGATGCCTACAGAATTGTGGTCAATGAGATACACACAATTCGCAAAAAAAAAAGGAACAAGATGTAACGGCAACTGGAGTAAAGGCTTCAACATTTCATTCCTATGTCCAAGGCTTTAATGTGAAAATCCTATGTCCAAGGCTTTAATGTGAAAAGTCATATGAGTTACACAAAAGGAAATAAAATTCCAGGACCTGGAAAGTACCCACCTCCATGGACTTAAGAGACAGTTCGTGAAACTTGTAAGACTAGTCAGGACCCCAGTGAAAGGTGTAAGGTTTACAGAGTTGATGAATCAAATAAAACCTGACCTTAATTAGGAGCCCCTGCCCAATAACTGCAGGTTTATTCTTCAAAGGCATAACCAGATTCTATGCCTCTAAAATGGCCTTGAGATTCTATTATTATTTTTTCTTAGTAGACTCCCAGCCAATACGGTAATATTGTTCCCTTTGATTGGGCAAAGTCTTGTCTACTTATCTATCAATCTTATGTAAATTGTGTTTATAAAGGTGCAACTGTGTTTTGTAAAATATTGTACTGGTTTACATACTGTTTTTGAAGATGTCTGAAATAGGAGAATCCAAACTAACTAATGTCTGATTTATTAAAGTTATGGGCATTAAATGCCTAGAAAAATTGTGACATTTGTGAGAAACGTATATAATAAATTTATAATCATAGTTAAAATGTCCAAGGAAATTTGGTTACATAAACATAAAATGGTTAGGATTTGATTTATGCATTATAGGAACATTAATCAAGGAACAAATGAGTTTGTTCTTATTTTTTATGCAAATATTAGATTTATAAATAAAATTTGTCAGATAAATTTAAACATTTAGAAAAGTAAATTTAGACACTCTTTGACATGTGTAAAAGGTTTCCCATGGAAGTAAAAATTAACTGGAATTTGGTGAAGCCTTTCATCTCATGGATTCCCAACTCTACAATCGAGAGAGAAAAGCAAGAGAACCCTGAACAGTGAAAGGCCATGCCTGCAGACCTCTAAACCAAAGAAAGTTTCCAAAGCCTTCTCTGGCAAATGTCCACTGATTCCAAAAGAACCAGAACTGCCTGGCAGGGAACAGGAGAGGGAAGAGGAGAAGGGCATCCCTCTAGAGCACACATAACACAAATGGTCTGGGATGGGACAGGGCTTCCAAAGCTGAGGTGAGCTCACTGACAAGGGGTGTCTGCCAATGCCATATATGCATGGCTACCTGACCTGAAAACCTAGGACACCTCAAAATCTAGGAGTTTATTTGCTCCTTTCAAACTAGTAGCGGAAAAAAACTGGGGCTGGAAAGTTTAAGCAAACTGCCTTTATGTGAGAAAAAAAAAATTGGCTGCAAGAACCTCAGTTTGCATCGTACAGCCCTCAAAACTAAAGCCCATGACTACCCACCCCCAGAATCTTGAAGAGTATTGTTTTCATGCTTCTTTCACATTTCAACCAAAGCTGAAAAATGTAGCCAGTCCTCATGGAAATTTCAGTGATGGACTCCTGCTATCAAATTTTTAAACGGTCCTATTTCTCTTCTCACACCCAGGGGTGAATGGTAAGTGAGAACTCAAGTGTCCACTGTACCATTCTCCTCCCTCAAAGTGAGCTCAAAGTTCAGAGGAAAGGAAACAGTTATCACTCCACTGTCAACAGGGGCATGCTAGAGGATCCCAGGTTTTGGCAGAGGCTAACAGAGGCCCTGGAATCTTTATGTTCGTTGAGTACTTTCAGGTGGGCAACTTTCATTTCCATCAAAATAGTGGAAGGCAAAAAAATTCGTCAGAAGTGTGTCCCAATTTCATAGACTGACAGATGGAGGTGTGTAGTAATACATCTTTTATTACTTCCCTTGACAGCTACAGACTGCATGTGGAGTTTAACTGGGCTGATACATACATTTTGCAGGTGCATTGTTGAGAGAGAATTTTTTGGACATTTTTTCTGGCTAGCACAGAAATAAAGTACCTAGGTAGGGAAAGACATTTCCTGGTAGTTAAAGAGTGTTTCTCCTTACTACTCCAAGCGCTCTCTCCAGTCACATAACCCTAACATAAGCATTTTTAACGCCTGCCAAATTTATTCTCAAACATGGGATAGGCCAGCCTGCATTAAAGGGTTCTCATGTGTTGGGTTTATGAAATGATTTGTAATCATCAACTCTATAAATATGGGTATGTAACTTTCTTTACTAAAGTATCAGGCTCCACAAGGGACTATATTTGTGTCATACATAGATAAATAGCTTGGGATGATTAAACTTGATATCCTAAATTTGATTTTCATAGGAAACTGAAATTGCACTGTACCCTTACAGCAATTCTAGTTAACAAGTACCTGAGGCTTAGAGAAACTGGTTCTTCAGTAGCCAGTAACATCGGGGTCACACTACATTTGATGAATAATTTGATGAATAATTCTTCCCAGTGGCACTCACACCTGATACGCACATTGTGTGGATTAGAGAGTTTTTGGACACACAGAAGAAAAACATCACTTTCTATCGCCAGTTGCTCATGCTACAGGTATATCACCTAACGAAAACAAGATTTCTCTGAGGAATGTGAAATGTAGTTAGTGTTTTCACCATGTAATTATTCTGCCATGATCTTCAAGATACTGAAACAGAAACAAACCTGATTACATTGTTTTTTTATGTCCTGATGTAACTTTCCATTATGGTACTGAGCAGGGTCCCCATCTCCCAGACAACAGTTCTGATGCAGATGAATTATCAAAAGTGGAAGTGGGATGATCTTAGCAATTAAGCCCCATGGCTTAAATAATGGTGTGTGGGGCTGGGCACCATGGCTCATGCCTATAATCCCAGCACTTTGGGAGGCTGAGGCAGAAGGATAAGTTGAGCCCGCCTGGGCAACATAGTGAGACCCCATCTCTACAAAAATAAAAATAAAAACATTAGCTGCATATGGTGGTACATGCCTATAGTCCCAGCTACTTGGGAGGCTAAGGCAGGAGGATCACTTGAGCCCAGGAGGCCAAGGGTGCAGTGAGCCATGATCAGCCATCAAGACCCCATCTCAAAAATAAATGAATAAATGTGTATGGTATAAACATAATTATATCATATAAGGAATAAAGCATATATGAAACTATACTTAATTATACATATACATTTTATCTTAAAATATAACATCAAACTTCTATATCTGAAATTGAAGTCTAGCTGGCATACTATAAAGGCATTTAGTTATGTAGCTTTCATTAATTTCAGTGAGAAACAGGCTCCCAATCTTTATTAATACTTGAAATTTTAAAAACTTACTATCCATCCATCCATCTATCTATCTATCTATCTATCTATCTATCTGAGAAGGGGTCTCACTATGTCACTCAGGTTGGAGTGCAGTGGCGTGATCATAGCTTACTGCAGCCTCAAACTCCTGCACTCAAGAGATCCTCCTGCTGTAGCCTCCCAAATAGCTGGGACTAAAGGCATGTGCCACCATGCCTAATAATTTTTTAATTATTTTTTTGTAGAAACAGAGTTTCACCCTGTTGCCCAGGCTTTAAAGCTTACCTTTTAAACCCATGGCTTTGCATTTCAGATACCTGGATGATGACCAAGACAAACTGTTGCAAACAGAGTGGATCTATAGGGACCTACACACTGACTGACCCACATGGCTGCTCGAAAGGAAAGGAAAATGCATTCTGCCACAGAGTCCCAGCTTCTGTCTCCACAAGCTAAAGAGTCTTCTACAATCCACAAACCTAGCATCCCAGGACAATATATTTATGTTGGCTAATTTTATGTCAGCTTGACTGGGACACAGAGTGGTCAGATATCTAATCCAACTTTACCCTGGGTGTTTCTACATGAGTTTAACATTTAAAATGATAGACCTAGTAAGGCAGGCTGCCCTCTCTAATGTGCATGGGCCTCATGCAATCAGTTTGAATGCATGAATAGAACAAAAAAACTGGCCTTTCCCCAAGGGAGAGGGAATTCTTTCTGCTTGACTGCTTTCAAGCTTGAGCAGTAGTCTTTCTCCTGCCTTTGGACTCCAATTGAACATCAGCTCTTCCTGAGTCTTGGGCCTGCTGATTACAGATCTTGGGACCTCTCAGCCTCCATAATCACAGAGCCAATTCCTTATGATCTCTTTCTATAAGTGTATCTCCTATTGGTTCTGGTTCTCCGGAGAACCCTGCCTAATACAATATTATATGTGGAAGAAAACTTCCCCTATAGAGTCAGCAAGAGTGAGCTGAGGAAGCCTCATTCATCACCAAGGTAAGAGAGGGAAGAGGCCACAGCAACTAACAATCGTGACACTGTTAGAAAGTATATGGAACTTGAAACACAATCTGATTGAATTATTCCTACTAGGAGCCTGGAATGGGGAACCAAGAAGGCAAGAGAATAGTATATGGTGGTGGAGAGCATAGGAGGAAAGGTCAGACAAAATAGAGAAGACCTGCTCAAAGATGAATTTGGTTTTCGTTTTGTTTTGTTTTGTTTTTTCTGAAGAAGTTATTAGGCCAGTGGCAGTGGCTCACACCTGTAATCCCAGCACTTTGGGATGCCGAGGCAGGAGGATCGCTTGAGCCCAAGAGTTTGAGACCAGCCTGGGCAACACAGTTCGACATCACCTCTACAAAGAATTAAAAATAAAAAAAAATAGCCAGGCATGGTGGCACATGGCTGTGGTTCCAGTTACTCAAGAGGCTGAGGCGGGAGGATCACTGGCGCCCAGGAGCTCAAGGCTGCAATGAGCTGTGATCATACCACTGCACTCCAGCCTAGGTGACAAAATGAGGCCCTGTCACAAAAAAGAAAAAAAAAAAAAAAAGACATTACTATTCACCCACATTCAGATAGACGCGTTCTTTCCAATCTATGTGAATTCATGCCACTCCATGCTACCTGCCACCCTCCAGGGCAACAGTTGTGACCACATGGGCAACTGCTGCTAAGTCTCAAATCCTTATCAAAAATGCTAAGTGACAGCTAACCAAGGTGTAAAGAGTTTTGCTTTTTCATTCTCGTTGATTTAAATGGCGTGCGCGGATTCTCGTTGATTTAAATGGTGTGCGCGCCGGCAAACTCTTCTGTGGGTTAGCTTCTGCGTTCTTCTCACAACACTCGAGTGTACTTAAAATCACATTTGTTCTGGTTCACAGAGGGAGGAAATGGAGGGTGTCAAAGGAAATACTTGCAGGATTTCAAACATTACAGGATCACAGACATTCTTTTCCAACGTAAACACATTCCAGGAAAGCCTCAAACTGGTGTAGTGTGTACAGGCTTGTGATGTAAAAGAGAATCTAGGGTTCATTAATTCCTATCATGACTAAAGACCTCACTGGTTTTACCTGTTTAACTGTGCTCAGGTTTTGAAATTAGTGCTCAGAAGTCTTTCATCCCACTGCCACAGTGTTCCTCACCAAAAGGTCTGGTCTTTTGCCAGCTCAGTATTCACAGTCTTCACAAGAGAAGGCTAATTCTGAAATAACTATGTAGCCTGCACAGGGCTGGTGAAAGTCCAGGGGCCTCATTCTACCAATGGCTTTTCAAGCCTTTCTTGCTCCCACATACCCCTTCTCCTACTGCTTTAAATGTCCTTTCTTCCCCAGGATTAAGAGTGGAATTTCTAGAGATGGAATACACGTAATCAAATAGTGTTTCTGAAACTTCTTAGTTATGTGTGACCTTGGGACAATTATTCACCATGCTGTGCCTCAGTTTCCTCAACAGCAAAATGTGAAAAAATTATAATCCCTAGTGTGTAGGGTTATGAGGATGAACTGAGTTCATGGGTCTAGTTCTTGGTGCAGTGCCTGGAACATGGTAAATGTCAGTAAGTGTTACTCATTCTTCTGGCCCCAACAGGTGGTAGATTGCTTGTAGTTCAAGTATAGAACCACACAGGTTCTAGACATGGGTCCACGGTGGAGAAAGCATCCATTTACCAGCCTACCTCCCACCAAGACTGAGCAAGGATTACATCTTCTTTCTTTTTATGTTTCCCAGTGCCTAGTGTGGTAAGTACGTGACACAGAGCAGGTATTCAGTGAATGTAGATTGAGTGCTTGAAGGGACACTAATTCTAATTCTAAGGAGGAGAGTATGTCACCTAAGGGATGCTATTTATGCATAACAATGGAAATGCAGTAAATGTAAGCTCCAGCTAGAACCCTGGTAAGAAACACAATTCACTCTTCTGGGATTTTTAAATAATTTACATTCATTTGCTTTAAAATCTTTCAAATAAGGTCACTTTTGTTTATATACTTGTCATTCTTACCAGCATAGAGAGAGGTAAGTATAACAAAACTAACCGAAGCAATGTTTCTTCAACTCCTGGAGACCAAAATCCTAGAAACTGTCTTCAGCAATCTCAAAAGGTTACATTTAATTTTCAACCGCACATAATATACAATTATGACTATTAAAGAGTCGCTGAAAATATCTTTCCAAGTACAAACAAAAGCAAAGCATCAACAGAGACCCAGGACAAGGCAGAAGTGACGACTACATTATGAAGGGTCAGCTCCCCAAACTCACACACCCCCCAAGAGGAGAAGGGATAACAGGATCAGCACCAGACTCACTCACTCTCCTCTCAGTCACGGTGAGACTTTTGATTTCGGTGTCAAAAAAAACCCTCTGTGGAAAGTGCTCTTCCTGTGAAAACACCTGCTAAAAAGCAAGCCTGAAACAAGGTCAGTCATTGCCCTGGCACACGTTCACTAGTTCCTCAGAATGAGCGCCCTCAAGGTATTTGGTGGGGGACAGAGGCAGGAGGAGATGGAGACAGACCAACAAAACAGCCAGACACACGCGCACATACACACACACGCACACATACACACACGCACATACACACGCACATACACGCGCATACACACACGCACATACATACGCGCGCATGCACACGCGCATACACACACGCGTATACACACGCGCACATACACACACACGCATACACACACGCGCATACACACACGCGCGCATACACACACACGCGCACATACACACAGAGTTCTAGTCTCCCCCACAGTAACGCAACTCATTAAATGCCACAGCCTCTCTTCTGTGTGACTTTTGTTACTCCCATGAGGAATAGCCAAAGATTTAAACACATTGTCAAGTCAGATTAATCAAAGCCATATTCTCTAGTTAAGCGTAAAGAAAAAGAAGTCATAAAGGAATTCAAATCTGTTCACATCTTGTAACAGAAAAGAATAGGTGGATTCGTATCTGCTATGGTTTGAATAGGTCCCATCCAAAATTCAGGGGTTGCCAGTGTGATACTATGAACAGGTGGGCCTTCGAGAGGTGACTAGGTCGTGAGGGCTGCTCCCTTATTTCTTGGCCAAATAACATTTCTCACTCAATTAAAAGACTCTGGGAAGATCAGTCTAAGTTCACCTGGCTATTATCTAGAATGATAAAGGCTATGAACCAAGTGAATGAGCTACTCAAAAAGCCAAAATAAAAATTCTGAAGGGCTCGGCTACTTTGGTTTTTTTTTTTAATGACTCTGGGTAGCAGGCACTCAAGGAAGCCCACTTACCACGATATCCTCAGGAAATGTGTCTCTGCTGAAGGAGCCATCATCAAACATGACCTCGTAGAAGGTCTGCGACGTCACAGCCATCACTCTGCAACTGTAATACCGGGTGTTCCGATGCTTCGTGATGACCGTCTGTCCCACGGAAATGACCTTCTCGCAAGCCTTGGGCTTCTAAAAGAAGGGACGCGAAAAAGAAAATAAATAAGAGAGAGAACAGGAAAAGAAAGGACATAAAATAAAAAGTATTCATTTGAAAATCAATCATTTATTTCGCCAAGATTTTAAAAAAATTTTTTAACTTAATATTGAAGAATAATTTCAAACTTACAAAAAAGTTGCAAGAATACAAATAGTATAAATAATACTTGTTTATACTATCACTCTTTACCCAGGTTCATCCATTGGTTTTGTGTGTGTATGCATATACAAAGAGAGAAAGAATATGTGTGTGTGTGTATGTATATATATACACACGTGTATGTGTATATCCAAATATATCAACTTCAGGAAACTGAACACTGATAGGATACTTTAATCTCCATCTACACTCCAGTTGGTCAAATGATCCAATAATGGCCATTATGGTATCCACCTTCCCTACCCTCAAACTCCCAAGTACAGAAATCTAGTCTAGACTCAAGTATTGCGTTTAGTTGCCACATCTCTTTAGGCTTCTTTAATCAGGACCATTTCCTCTGTCTTTGTTTATGGCAGTGATACTTTGGAAGGATACAATTCTTCCTCCTCTTGCTTTTTAACAAAGCATGTATCTTAAGCTTCCTCATGACTAGATTCAGGTTATACATTTTTGGCCAGAATCCCAAATAGGTGATGTTGTCTTGTTCTCAGGATATTTCATATGAAGGTACGTGATGTTTGCTTACCCCTCAGTGGTGATGTTAATTTTGATCCTGATCAAAGTATAGTTCAATTTCTCCACTTAATTACTATTTTTCTATTATACTAAAGCAATCTGTGAAAGACACTTTTGTCACTATGTAAATGTCCTGTTCCTCTTAAACTGTTTGGAATTAGTGTCCATTGAGTTTCGTGCATAATCTTTACTGTAATGGTGGTGTATACTGATTTTTCCTGCTCTACCACCCCATCCACATTTATTATTTAGTTGACATTTGGTAACCAGGAGTCGCCCATATTTCCCTGCACGCATCCATCCATCCATCCATCCAACCATCCATCCATCAATCCATCTGTCCATCTGTCTTTATTCATCCATTGTCATTATGGGCTGATGAATTCCTCCTCCCCAGTTGTTTATAGTTCATATTTTACTTTATTATTTTGGTGTTCAAACTGTCCCAGATTTGACCAATCAGAGCCCCCTTCTGGTTCTTGTGATCTTCTTTTTTTTTTTTTTTTTAACCGGCAGTTCCTTACTATCTTGTCTGATAAGATGTTTCAGGATCATCTTGCACTAGTCCTGAAATTAGCCATTCCAGGAGTATAGTTCAGTTCAGAGGGGCAGTGACATTAGAAACTCAGATACAGGTGCTTAGGTATGCTCTTATTTCAGGAGTATCTTTGATTCTCAGTTGTTCCAGCAGATGGAACAATGAAATACATGCATTTAACATGTGCACATTTATGTGCATAAATACACACATGCATATATCAATTTGCCACAAGCACACATATATTGGAAATCACCAGTTCAGAGTGATATCCCTATTCATCCCTGCAGGTTCTTTCTTGCCTCCCTCTATTCTGTATTTGTATCTTCATCCTTTTTCAGCGAAAACGTTGGCTTCTACAATATAAACCCATTTACTCATTTGCTCAATCCCTAAATACACCCAAGTAATTTTTCAGACCTGTAGGAGAGCTGTAGTAATAGTTTTAGACTAGAAAAACTAACACATATGACAGTTCATCTTATTTTTAAATTAAAAATTAAGACTCAAGTTCAATTACCAGCTCATACTGATAACAGCTGGGTTGCAGTCCTTTCCTAAGAATATGGGCATGAGTTGTAGACTCCATCTTTATTTCATTTTCTCCCTCCCCCTATTCTCCTTCCACACATATTCCTGGCATCCTATAAAACCATGTGTAGGCCTCAGGGTATACACATCATGCTAAGGAAACATAAGACTTAAGAACAAATGACTTCTCTCAGAAATACCTGGCAGAGTGATTGGCACATATTAAGTGCTCTAGAAATGTTAGCTTGATGTGTTTTGGGTTGCTTGATTGTCAAGATAAGGCTATAGTCCCTGTTCCCCTTTCAGGAACTCTGTCTACAAAGCCCGTACCTACTAGGAAGAGACTGCAGTCAATATCTAATGCCAAAGTCTGCTCTGAAGACTGGATCTTCTTTATACCAGCCTCAAAGGCTCATGCATCAACTCTGATTTGTTGGATGTCATGAGCTCTGACCTGCTGGGAAGGCCCTGAACCAAGTTCATGGGAAGGTCCAGGCCCTCATAATCCCGAAGGGACCAAAATTAGCCTGACATGTCATCTGTACCTACAGGAAGCTGGGACTCATTAAACCCCAGTATTTTCTTGCATAGATATTTAGAACACTCCTGGGAAATTCAGTTTATCATCATCCAGAATCACAAGTCAATTAGAGGCTTTGCTTTTGTTTCCCCCATGAATTTCAAAAAAGCTAAAACACACCTTGTAGTGTGCACAGTGTTATGCTTAATCTTTTTCTTCTAGAAACCAAACAAAGACATTCCCAGAGAGTCATTCATTGACTAATTTCCTCAACAGTCATCTATAGCTAGCCAGTGGGCACCAGATCTGGTGTTGGAGAGTCAAATATACAAAACCACTAAGGCTGTATTCCTTCCTGGAACAGGCCTACACAGGTATGCGCCATGAAGCCACTTCACAGGTGGTGTGAGAGAAGACTGATGAACACATTCCAGCATGCCAACTGCAGCAGGACTCCTCATTCCTGGGCGTCAGAATTAGGGGAAGTCACACAATCAAGGACAGAGTGACGGGCATGACCAAAGGCCCAGAAGCAGGAAGCAGCCATTCTGTTGTGGGAAATGCAAGAGGTCTTGCTATGGTGTAGAAAGTAGGAGAAACTAGAGAAATGGCCTAGGGACCAGGGGTCAGGCCACTGGGAGTGGGGGAGAACCGTTCTTATGCCATCCTAGGGAGTCTAAATGTTATTCTGTGAACCTAGGAAGCCACTGAGGGGTTTAGATATAGAAGACAGGTGATCCAGGTCTGTATGGCCATAGACAAGGGGCTGGTGGAGCTTAGAGCGACAGTACAGTGGGAGATGAGGATCTGGAGAAAGGAACTGGGGACAAGAATGCTCATGATTTGGACAAAGGGGCAGGCCCCCTCCCAACACACATCTTCGTAAGGGTCTCTAACCATCTCTGCCATCTAGTGTCCCACATACCTGACAGAACAAAAGGATACTTTCCTTCTTTCCTCCCTGAAATCATTCCCCAGTGATTAGTGGGTTGCTTGGGAAATTTTTCTATACCTTTAGGTGTGGGTAGGTATGTAAACATTTGACAAAGCACAACAGTAAGAAGCCTGATTTATATCACTATACTTGAAGTAGAAATCTTTAACAGCTAGGTGATAGTATTTAACATATACTGAGATAATTATGCAGTTTACGACTTTACCCCCATTCATTCCCTTTAAATATATCCAACCTTAAAAAACCTTTTAAACTAAGAGAATGACTTGGATGTAGTAATTAATATGAGTGGAGGCACAGCATGCAAGTGATGCGACTCCAAGATTGGGCCCGTGACAGCTACTTCAGGTTGTACAGGTTACATCTAACTCTAGGAGGCCACATTCACAACCTGTGTGGCCACAGACAGTGGCCCTGAGTGATGTGGATTAGGGATACACAGGCTTCATGTTGGCAGAACTTTCTTGCAGATGCTGCCCTCTCTGTCAAACTGAAACACAGTCATGGTCAGAAATACAAGCACTGTATTTTAATATGGTATTAGTTATTTAGTGTATATTGGAAGTTTTACTAAAAATTGTTTGCCCTCAAAGGGGACAATGTGTTGGGATTTGCATTCTAAGCTGATTACTCTTTCAAGCTGTGTGATCTCGGGGGTGTTACATAACCCTTGTCATCCTCAGCTTCAGTTTGGTCACCTATGGAAGAAATTATACCTAAATCAAAGTTATGCTATAAAACAGGATGAAGCACAAAGGTTGCCTAGCCTCATCGGTAGCAGACTCTCAGCAAATCCTAACTGGCTTCATCTAGGAAATGAAGAACATACCTGAGACCTTCAGCTCAGGCAAATCAACCACTTTCTACAGTGCCTGAGTCATTGGCATGGATGAGTGGGCAGTACCCTGACTTCACACTGACAAGTCCCAAATCACTGCTGAAAAAACAATCTAGGCACCTACCCTTCACCTCACCCGCTCCAGCAGCCTCTGACCCTACTCTTGTCAAATTCAGGCACACGGCTACGGTCCCTAGGAAGGAAAGCATAATGTGGTCTCCTCTGCATCCCCAGGGCTCCCAGAGCCTTTGTTTACAACTCTCTTAAGACCCTGGCCACATGACTCTTTCAGTTACCATCCCTTTAATGACAGGGTAAACTCTGCGAATCAGTGCTAGAGCTTGTCTTTTTATCCAGAGAACCCAGCACGGTGTCTGTAACACTGTTCCTGACAGATGAACAGTGAATCAATGAATGGATGGATAAACGAGTGGGTGAGTGAATGCGCACAAATTTTCAAAATGGAAGAGGAATGAATTCTATCTGCTTCTGTCCAGAAAAGGGCAAAGAGAAGCAAAGGGGCATTGTAGAGTGATATCCCTATTCATCCCTACAGGTTCTGTTTCTTTGGATTCTCTTTCTTTTTTTTTTTTTTTTTTTTTTGAGACGGAGTCTCACTGTGTCTCCCAGGCTGGAGTGCAGTGGCGCGATCTCGGCTCACTGCAAGCTCCGCCCCCCGGGTTCACGCCATTCTCCCGCCTCAGCCTCCCAAGTAGCTGGGACTACAGGCGCCCGCTACCGCGCCCGGCTAGTTTTTTGTATTTTTAGTAGAGACGGGGTTTCAGCATGTTAGCCAGGATAGTCTCGATCTCCTGACCTTGTGATCCACCCGCCTCGGCCTCCCAAAGTGCTGGGATTACAGGCTTGAGCCACCGCGCCCGGCCTGGATTCTCTTTCTTTGGCTGGGTGTGCATGTATGTGGGGTAGGGGAAGGGAATAAAGAAGGTTTATGGTGAAATTCACAGGGTCTGGAAAGTAGAAGAGGCCAGCCAAGAGAAAAGGAAGGTGATGCAGGCTTTATAAGGAAGAGGCTGGTTCCAGATCACAACCATTTTCTTCCTGCTTAGAATATGAAATTTATGCAGATTGGCTGGTTAGAAAAATGGCCAGTATATAAATTAAATACACAACCTTCATCTAAATAAAAATTCTCAGAAATGTCAGGCATGCCCATTTCATGAGGAGTACTAAGGGAAATGGATTATTTCATAATGCTATTTTGATAGGACTTCTGATTTATTTTTGCAGGAAAAATGTATTGACAAGCATACCCCATAACTGATTATATATCCTCAAAAATATTTCCTGTCAGAAAAGCCTAAGAATCCATTGATGTTAAGAATGTCATTTCTGATCAGAAAAGACAGGCGTCATGTGAGGGCATCCATCAGATTAAAGAAATGGCTATGGTGTTCTGAAGATTAGTGTGCAAGCTAAGGCTGTAAAACTTGAATTTTCTTTAATATGAACTAAGCAGAAATGAACAAACAGTAGCTTAAAAAAATATACATGTCATTTTTTAAAATGATAGAGCCAGTTAGAGATGCTGAGGAGATGACCAAAATGTTAGGTAAAAAAAAGTTATAGATATTCCATAAAAGCATAAATAATTCCTAGGAAAAATAACACATCTAGAGTTTCCAACATATGTCCATATACATGAGGTAATTAAATTCTCCCAATAATTTTGTGAGGTAGTTTTTGTTTTGAATAAATAGATGATGTAACATCTACTGATACTCTTGATAAAGTCAAGTGACTTTTCTAAGATCTCAGAACAGTTTAGAAGTAGTCTAGAGCAGTGCTCTCCCATGACATGTGATATGGTTTGGTTCCACTCAAAGCCGCATGGAATTGGAATCCCCAGTATTGGAGGTGGGGCCTGGTGGGAGGTGACTGGATCATGGCGGTGGTTTCTAATGGTTTAGCACCATCCCCCTAGTGCTGTCTTGTGATAGAGTTCTCACACGATCTGGCTGTTTAACTGTGTGTGTGTATAGCATCTCCCACTCTCTTCCTCCTGCTCGCATCATGTAAGATGAGCAGCTTCCCCTTCGTCTTCTACCATTATTGTAAGTTCTCTGAGGCCTCCCCATCCATGCTTCCTGTACACCTGCAGAACCATAAGTCAATTAAACCTCTTCTCTTTATAAATTACCCAGTCTCAGGTAGTTCTTTACAGCAATGTGAAAACAGACTAATACAACATGGGTGCTCCAGACCATCAACCAGAAGAATAAACATGAAAAGAAATGAGAGAGGAAATAAGCATGGGAAAAAATGAGTGAAGAAGTAAAACCAACCAGGAAGTAAACACAGGAAAACATGAGCTAGGAAATAAAACCAACCAGGAAGTAACACCAATAGAATTCAAGTAGTGGCCTAAAGAAATTACATTTCCTTTTATTTATTTTTTTAAGCCTTCCATTGATTGAATGGGAGGTATTGTTCTAGATACTTGTTGAGGCAGTTCCCACATAAGATTTATTTACTTTCCCCAATATACCCAAAGGGTTGGATTAGTAACTTGGATTTGGAGCAGGTCTGGTGATAAAAATGCAGAATGTATATGCTCTCACTTTTCATCTATGTACACATATGTATACACACACGTACACTGTGGTAAATTTCCAAACTGCCCAAAAATCTTCACTCCTCCCCGTTTCCACATCCCGTGCATGTGACTTTGTAGTTCCCCCCATCAAGGACTGAAGTTTATTTCCCACCCTTTGAATCTGGGTTAGACTGTGGCTTAGCTTGCATTGGCCAAAAGAATACAGTAGAAGTAATGGTACACAAATTCATAGCCTTTTGTTCAAGAGGCCTTGAACACTTTTGCTTTCTCTCTAAGAATCTCTGACTCTGCTGTGTGAACAAGCCCAAGCTACTCTGTTGGAGATGAGAGATCACACAGACCACAGGCAGTAAACGTGAGAGAACCCAGTCAAAATCAGACAAGCTATTCTGCAGCTGACCACAGATGCATGAGGCAGCATAGCTTAGACCAGAAGAAGCCCTCAGCCAAGCCTAGCCTAAACTGATGACCTACAGAATCCTGAGCTAAATAGTTATCACTGGTTTAAACCACAATATCTTGTGATGATTTGTCACTCACACAGATATGTATGCCTAGAAAAAAGGAGCACTGAGAAAATCCATTACTAAAATGTTAGTAATGTATAACTCTGGGTAATGGGATTTATTTAGTACTTCTTTATGTGTTTCTCTGTATTTTTCATTGATTATATATTTAATAATTCCTGAAATACTAAATATAAAAAACTAAGAGTCCTTCCAATTTTTAAAAATTCCTTAAATATCAGCTAATCCATGTATAGTCAGAACTATTCAACTGATATGCTAAAAACAAAAACAAAAACCAGCAACCAAACGAGTTAGGAAGAAAACATCATTTCCAACATTTATTCTTCAGTTCAGTAATCATGATGTAAGAAAGACTTGAGAGAATGAACACTTTGTAAAGTGAAATGATAAAAATTGGTCATAAAATTTCATCTGACTTACCTACATCTCATATTTAAGGCAAATGTGATATAAGAAAAAATTGCGCTTTTACTTTGTTTTTAACAATCACCACTGATTCCAAAGACATGTTGTTTCAATCAAATAAATAATTTCATTCTCAGGTTTGGGGCTGTATTAAGAAAAAAACTAATCAAGTCTTTTTGGAATTCATTACTATACCTGTTCTTCCCATCATACTAAGCCACCTCTAAGGGACAGCACTAATAATAAGATCCAATTGTTTAAATGTAGAAGAGTCTTCTCTCCACTGATACCATGCTGCCTTCAATCAGGTGTGAACTTGGAAATTACACAGGCCCTTGTAAGAAAACTCTCTAGCTTTCCTAAGACTACCAATGTTGAAATAAACAGGCAAATTTCAAACAAAAGACAGCTAACTACCAATGATTACAACCTGAAGAAGGAGGAAAGTATGTTCCTAATATCTGGACTGCTTCATCAAAGGCACAACAACATCCAAAAGGTTGACTTTAAAAAATTGAAAGCTAGCATTGAGAAAATCCAATGAAAAAAAAATCATCATTCCTCACCTGATGAGCATTCTACAGCAGTGAACTCTGAGCCAAAATGCCAAGAACAAGCTGTCAATCAATGCCAGGAGGAAAAGCAGTACTAGGATGGCATGGGGTTAAAAAAATGGCATTTAAATAAGAAATGACTAAGAGCTCACTATAAATAAGGCACATTCCTAGGTGCTAAGAATAAAAATAAAAAAATGAGAGAGTCCCTTCTCTCAAATAGCTCACATACTAGTAAGAGAGACAGACATGGCTGACCATAATGCAAGGTATTAAGAGAGCTCAGATCAGGGAAGGAAGAGGAGGCCCTCCAGAAAAGAAAATGCAGGTAAAGATCTGAACCAGGCCAGAGGTTGCCAGGAAGTACACATGCACCACCCCAGGAAGGCTGTTGGAATATGTGCCAGGGACCTCTCTGGCTACTCTGCGAAGCCCTACTTAGAACTATGTTTTCAAATGCATAAAATAAACACAGAAGATTACAAACAAAAAATTATATTTACAAAATAAACTTGTTTTTCTTTTTTTTTCTTTTTCTTTTTTGGTTCCCTGACCAGGAAGGAAAAATAAATATGCTTTTAAAATAATGCATTAAATAATAATATCCAAAGGTAGGTCTAACAACTATTAATATCCTGATTATAGAGTTGTTGATGAGCATAAATAATATTTTTTAAATTTCTGTTAAAATGGTAATAGTAGACAGAGTTACAGAAACTGTTAATGCAATCTCTGCCTACGCTCAAAATTGAAAGAACTGTTAAATTTGTGCTAGAATTAATGAAAGAAAATAATATTTTTTCCCATTTTCTAAGACACAAATTTTTCTTCATAATAATTAAAAAGATTTTATCACCTGGAATATTTAATGACACAGTAGCCAATCTTTTAACAGTAAACTTATGAAAATGGCAACAATACTATTTATATAATGGTGCTTATATATACCGTCACTAAAAAGACACAGTAATGAAAGGAAACTCAACGAAGGCACCTTATGAAGGGTTAAGTTATGGAGGCTAAAATTGGTAATTTTTTGGTGGCCTAACCTGACACAGGAATCTAACTTAAATATTCAAGTGAACATACGTACTACATTCTTAAATATCATTTCTCCCCACTGAGTTTTTGACAGAGACCAGAGAGAGAACAGTTAATCTCCAGGGCAAGAGCACAGAGAGAAGGGCTTTTGTGAGGTAGAATGAGGGAAGATTCTCTGCTTTGGCCGTATAAGTACTCTCTTATCAGACCTGGCAAGGGTGACCTGTGTTTACATCTGGAAGGAGGGTCACCCGACATTTAGCAAGATGAGTCATGGGCGGAGATGTCATCTTGGGAAAATCCCCAACTGGGTTCTCTATCTACATATGATGTTAATAAAGGGCATAAATCCAAATCCAATAATGTATGTAGAAACCCACAGCGCCAGCAAGGCTGAACAGGTGAAGAAACCAAACTAAGTAACTTAGTCAATGTACAGGCCAAACAGCACATTTCCATTTGTATGCAATGACCCTTTCACCATCTCAACCTTGTTATTTCTCCTTAATTTCTATGAATTAATAACCTGTGAAATATTATTATTGTATTTTTCAAAGTGTCCATCTGATAAAAATTTCTACAAGGATTGGAATAAATAAATCAATACAAACTATTCTTCTTTTACCAGAGGTATGCAGCAGGAGTCACTCATCTAAACTTGCCTTGTCATAGTGAGAGCTTTCTTTGTAAATTAAAGAGCTATGTAAAAATCCTCTACCCAGAAAAACCTAAATCCCTGCGACTTCGTGAACATATAATTGCTCTTACAGCACACACACACACACAACTCAAGAAAACGTCACAAGTATTTAATTTTCCATATATCTGTTTGTTCACGTGTGCTTTTATTTCTCATGGGTTTTTAATTACAAACATATAATACAGTGGGAAATGGTGGTAAGCAGATTCCCAGCAGATTTAAGGTCTTACTCACTTTAATGTCTGTAGAAGCACAAACAGGCTGCATTAGATGCTGAGAAAAACTAATTTTTTTCCATCTGAATCGTGAGCTCACCTTGGAGGTAGTGGCCCTGTTTGGTAAGTGAAGAGTACTGGGAAGAGAGAACCATCTTTAGATATAGCAGAATCTTTGCCTCACTGTGTTAATGTGGCAACCTCTCAACAGGAACGCACCACCTGCTTGCTACGTATTCTAAATAGTAAGCAACTTAATTCATCACGAGCAGAGACGAGAGTTCACATTAGTTTGACTGGTGGAGCTCGGCCACTGCTAAGCTAAAACCTGGCATGAGCTTCACCTACAGTCACATCTGATTTCATTACTGTTGCTAGAGAATCAGTGAGTCCCCAGATGCTAGGCCCCAGAAGCTCCGCCTTGGGCTTTTTTATTTCAGGAGTTCTTCAGGCTTCTTGGGTGCCAATAATATAATTTAGGAAGAGCAATAGATTCCCACAATCCCAGTCATTAACAGCAGAGTGTGTGTGTGTGTGTGTGTGTGTGTGTGTGTGTGTGTGTATAGACATTAACAAGATGATTCTAAAGTTTATATGAAAATGTGAAGAACCTAAAATACTCAAAGCAATGTTGAAAATAAATAACAAAGTTGGAGGAATTACAATTTGGAAAGAATAAAAGGGGAAGGAAAAGTATTTACTCAACAATAAGATAATTTTCCTTTAAATGACTTCTGATGGGACACTTTCAAACGAGAGAAGTAAGGAACACAGGGTATCCCTCAATGGTAACTCCTGCCTGTAACGATTTCTGACTCTCAAATACAGTTGGTGAATGGGTTAAACACACACCTAAAACAGATGCAAATATTTTGTTATTGAACAAGGTAACCCAAAGTAAAACAGACTAATTAAATAGTTTAACAGATTTTCCATACCACCAAGAAGGAAGTCCAAGTAAATCATAATACCATGTAAACAAATCCAAGTCATAGTCTCACATTAGAAAAATGACTACTAAAACAGCACAATCTAAATGAAATGCCATGTGCTCTGATTCTGACAACCTGAACATTCTGTAACTTTTGAAGACTGTTGAACCTCTCTGAAATTCAATTTCATAATCTGTCAAATGGGTATAATCACAATATGTACCATACACAAGTTTACTATGAACATCAAATGAGATAATGTACTATGTGTAACTATAAAACACACTATACAAATGTTAGCAGGAGAAAAAATTAGAGAGGAAGAGGTAATCGTACCTATAAAGACATACTGCTTACATGAGGAGAGAATGACAGAGAAAGAGAAAACACAAACTTCCTAGGTTTCTCTGGACTTCAGAAGAAGCAACTAAAGGTAGAGTGAAAGGAAAGTCAGCCAAAAGCTTTCTACTGGCCATCACATCCACAGCAGGAGCGCATATTCTGTCTATCTTGCCAATGTTACTCAAAAAGGATAAATCCACAAAGTGTTTAAAGTCCAGTATTAATCAGCAAACTAAATCCATCTGTCACATTGTCTAGTGTTAATTGAGTGGACCCATGTACCCAGCACTGTGCATGAAAGAGAGGTATGTTATGGGGTTCACGTGGGGGCAGGATGGGAAAGAACTGGGATGCTCTAACGGTAACTGCATCCTTCCTAGTTTCTTGCCTGCGGCCCTCCTGTTCTCAATCACCTAAGGTCCACGTAACCTTAGGTGGTCCACATTACCTCAATTAAAGTTACTTTCTCAGATGCAGTAAGGACACTGCTCTGTTCTCCAAATATGTAATAAAGATGAAAATTTAAGGTATAATTAAAAGTTGTGGAATGTAAGGATTTCCAAATTTTGTGTTTTCTTCTAATTCCTGAGAAATATATGGGGAAAAGTGAACAAACTTAACTAAAAGGCCCACTCGAGGAGGGACAAACAAAATGGAAAATAACTCATAAAGGTATCTGATGCTTACAAAGAAGAAAGTTTCACTTCTCCCTGCCTCCTGCTGCAACCAAAAGCTTCCGAGTGCCAGGTCTGCCCAGTAATGGTTGAGAGAGAAATCAAAATGATATTTCAGAGTATCATTCCAGAAGAAACAGGAATTTCTTACATTTCTTCAGACATTATAATTTCACTGACCCACTACACCAGCGTAGAATGAGAAGACAAGAAAGGACATGTGACACTTCAAGGTGAAAAGATGCCAACTTCTGACTGGCAATGGTCAAGAAACTGCCTGTTTTCCCTGGAAAGAAAAGAGGTATTGACTTGCATGTGAGAAATGTGCACAGCCCAGGGATGCTCCAATATTCCATGGAAGGATATGACAAAGAAGATAACGCATTCCTCTGGAATCACTGGCTTCCTGCCAAGAGGCTTCAGGAGGCCTTTTGAGCTAATCCAGAGTTTTGCGTATCATATTTGTTGAAAGTGGGCACACAATCAAGACTTGGAGAGTAGCCTTTTAGTTAGAAATATTGGAAGTTATTTCATTTAATTGCCTTTTCTATTGCTTGCAGTTAATAGTCTTAAAAATATTAAACTTTCATTACATTTTGTCAGTATCTAAGGATTTCATTATGGCTATGGCATCTAATTACTGTTTTCTACGTGAAGGAATTGAATATCCTGCCTCTTACGCATTACAAGATGTTGGAATGTCAAATACCCTTTGCTGTTGTGTGTCTGTTGACACATTCCATTTATATTTTTCTACTGTATCTACGATGCTTGACTCTAATACCAATATTAAAATATGACATTAGTGCCACTACTTAATTTTCTTAACAAGTTATCAGACGATTCTGTATGCCTTAATTATTTTTTTAAAAAAGTACAAATTGCTGAAAAGCTTAAAATTTCCTGGGAACTGAGAAATATTAATTCCGTGCAAAAGCAAGCAAGCATTTTACATGAAAATACACCTTATCTAGGGGGAAAAAAAAAAAAAACCAAATAGGTGGTCCTTGGAATGGAAGAGTTGATCTTCCTCAGTAAGTTGGCCTTTGAAGTTGTCAAGTATCAAGTATCCCAAGTAAATATTTCTTTTTGTTTGTTTGTTTTGTTTTTTTGAGATGGGGGTCTTGCTCTGTCACCCAGGCTGTATTTCAGTGCAGTGGCGCAATGTTGGCTTACTGCAGTCTTTACCTCCAGGGCTCACGTGATCCTACAGCCTCGGCCTCCCAAGTAGCTGGGACCACAGGCGCACACCACCACGCCCAGCTAATTTTAGTATTTTTGGTAGAGATGGGTTTTTGTCATGTTGCCCAGGCTGATATCGCCTCAGCCTGCCAAAGTGCTGGGACTACAGGTGGAAGCCATTGCACCTAGCCCCATGTAAGTATTTCTTAATGCAGTTGCCCCCACAGTGGGATCTAGGTCTGCTAAGGGGCTCCCGGGTTCCACAGTGCACTCTGTGTTGGAAATGACAGAGCCAAGTAGAAAACACAGCACTGGTAAGTTTCACCTAAGAATTCTGATGGGTCTGCTTTTGTGATAAAAACCAAACACCTACACCAAAATGTCTTTGTCTTGAATTTTTTAAAAATCAGGGTCAATTGGCAGTTTTATAAGGACAGAATAAAAAATTTAGGTAAATATTTTTCCTGAAACCACATTATTACACACAGAACTAAAGCCGTATTTTGAGAGACATGAAGGCTATTAAGTTTTACTAATGAAAATGCTAATATATTGATGTGATTATTCATAACTAAATAGGTGCTAATTCCCTTCATTCCAATTAAGTTTAAAATGTTATCAATTGTTACTAATTTCTCAATGTACCCACATACATATCAGAACAGATAAAATTTTGTGTTTTTGTCTCTGAGGGTGACAAGACTCAGGAACATGAATTCCTAGCTCACATGCACAATGTCAGCTATTTCCAAAATAAAGAAGAGTAGCATAGCTGCAGAAAGATTTTTCAGTGCTTCCTATGTTTCAGTATGTTTCAGATGTTAATTACTATGAACCAGGCCTAAAGGATCTCTCCCCAGAAAACAGAATTTAAGGAATAGTATGGTAGCAGCCCCTCTCCTCTGAATATGTTTTATATCAAATATTATGAAATTACTGGTATTAAACCAGTTTTAACCTAAAAAACAGCAATTTCATATGTTCATCCTGGGATCCATTTGGCCTCACATCAGTATTTATCAGGGCTTTAAGATACGGGTAAGTCTCTCAACAAGACTTCAGCATGGTTCTAAGTGGCAAGCAGTAAAGAAGCAGAGCAGGAACCAGAATGCAGGACTGCCTGGAGTCGATTGTTTTGACTATACCACACTCCCAGATGCTGGCAACTCCTGATGCTCTCCAGCACAAGCCTTCATGAATCCAGAATTCTGAGAAGTTTCCAGAATTTGAAGATTTCCCAGACTTTGAAGCTCATTTCCCAGACTTTGAAGATTCATCAACATAATAGGGGCTCATCAAATGCTCAGGAAATTATTTTTCATTAGTACCAAGAATAGCCTAGAGTTCAACCATTTTTAGAGTAATTTTTCCAAAATCACGTTAAACTCCCTTGCTTTCTTTCATACAGTATGTTGAGGCTGTTGTGAGCATGGGGGTTTGCAGCGGCTCTCCTTAAGCCCTTGCTCTATCAACAGAAAGAACAGAGAGAGAAGCACAGTACTCACTGACCCAGCCCTTCCTATGGAAATGGCTAAAGATCAGCAGTGGGAAAACAAATTAGGGGGTACTGAATAGGGTTTAAAAATGTTTAATGGGATCTATTTAAATTTCCTAGCAAAATTAAGAAAAATTTTATCTTCTCTGGCTTCACCTGATAATGTGAATAAGAGAAAGATAGGTTCTGAATGTAAATATTCTAAAAGGTCTACGCTAAATATTCCTCCTCCTAGGCAAATCTAACCTTCACTTCCTATCATTGGGATAAGTGGAGAGAGAGCTCAACAAAACCCTTCTATTGATAGAAAGGTGAGGGATTTCTTTTTAAAAATGTGTGTTAGATTTAGGAATATTGATCAGATTCAGGTCTGAATCACTGTAGCTTTTTTTAAGTCCTTGCTAAGAATTCTCTTTACTCCATACCTTTGCTTTGGTCAGAAATCTCTCTTTGTCAATAATAACACTGCAAATTCAGCAGACCATTTGTTTAAAAACTTATGTAGAAGAAACAAATCATATACAAAAACTAGATGATTATGTACAAGTCTGAGAAAAAAAAGAGTATAGCTGGTCAAAACAAACTTTGTTAAACAGAATTTTAGTTTGCAATATCCAAATTGTTAAAGGAAAAACAATCCTATCATCAGCAAAACACAAAGACACCCAGGATCTTAGAGACACAGATGAGGGTTTATGGAAATGACACCATTCAGATCACTGTGAGATGAGTGTTAGCTAAACTCTGGTTCACTTTATGAAAAGGAGAAAGTAGAAACTAAAAGAAGACAGTATCAAGCCATGGAAGTGAGCTCCAGATGAAGTGAGGGAAAATAAAAAGGAAATTGAAAGGATAGATTCAACCTATAGCTACATTTGATGTATCAGCCCTGTGGGGGCCAGGGCAAGCTCACTGGCAGTAGATGGGCACACTGAGAGTGACAATAGGCAAAATTCCTACTCATCATCAGTTATAATTAACTGGTTGTCCCTTGGGGTCTTCTCTCTCCCTTCTCCACAACATCTGATTTACCAAGGCCTCTAATTCCACCTCCAAAGTGTCCCCATAATCAAGACCCTTCTCCTCATCCTGGGACACGGTCATGGTGGAAATCCAGGTCTCTGTTTCTTCTCACCCGCTCTGGAGCATCAGCTTCCTGCCTCTAATCAATCCCTTCTACTCTCTAATCCACTCCCACTTGGCCTCAAGATTGAGCTTCCTAATACTGCCCGCACATAAACCTTGCATGGGACCATCCACTGTAGAACAAAGCAGAACTCCCCTAAATTTGCCTGAAGCAGTGGCAAAGGAGTCCAAGGAATTCCCCTGGGGAACATGGAGGAAGGAAAGTCTCAAGAGTAATGCCTGAATGAGAAACTCTTTTTTCTTTTTAATCTTCCCTACTTTGAGGAACTCTTGAAACAAGATAAATAATAGCCTCTCCTGCCTGGTCTCAGCATGATCCACTTTGTGCGTGTGGGCGCATGTGAGAGACAGCTATTGGGTAATATGTTTGCACCCCATCAAGGGGTGAACAGTACCTGTGGGTCTTGCTCCCAGGAGGCCTCCCCAAAACAATCTTCTCACCATGACGCATCTCCTCTAGAAAGGATAATCCTTCCTGTCCCTCACCTCGTCCCTAAAAACGGATCCTTGTTTAGCCAAGAACGTTTCCCTAATTTGAAGATGGGAGAAGATTTTTTTTTTTTTTTTT